>NW_007735195.1:21673-28670 GCF_000696425.1 Galeopterus variegatus | reverse complement strand
ATTATTTAATACATGGACTTCTGTGATTTACCTCTTCATTGAAATAATACCATTTATTTATGCAAAATTATGTTCTTTGTTCCATTAATGTTTTTTGTGTTTAATTCCACTTTGATATTCATATTCCAGATCTTTTTTAAGTGACTGACATATTTTTCCATCCTCTTATTAATCTTTTTGTATCACACGATCCCTAAGTTGTCTCATCAGTAGCACAAAATTGGATCTTATGTATTGAGCCAATAGTTTGATAAAGGAACTTAAACTTTTATAAAAACTTTGTAAAACTTTTAGTTTTCAATTTAAACTTACTATACCTAACATATTTGGTTTTAATTTTATCATTTTGTTCTGAGCTTTTTGTCTGTTATGCTTCTTCTTCATTGCTTCTTGAAATGTTCATTTCCCTCAAGTTCCATGTTTTTTTTCCTTCTCTCATTATTCCTTCTTCATCTGCTTCACAGGCTTTTCTTCCTCCATCCATTCCTCAAATGTTGGGATTTCGCAAGACTCTTCTTTGGCTCTTTTCTCTTTACCGTATGTTTTCATTCTTTGAGACCATCTCATCTATTCCTTGAGCCTTAATTATTGTTTATGTGTTGTTCGCTCACGAATCTATATGTCTATTTGTGACCATAGATGAGTTACTTAACATCTCATGGTCTCAGTTTCTTCATCTGTAAATTGGCGGTACTATCCCAGAGAGACACTGTAAGAATTAAGAGAATTAATAAAAATATTTAAACTCATACCTGGCTCTTAATAAGTATTACATAAGTGTTAATCATGATTAATATTGTTGTTGTTGTTGTCATAGCTCTGAGCGATCTCCTGAGCTATAATTCATATGTGCAAGAATACTATATATCACTAATTAGACATTTCATAAGCACCTCAAACTCAACATGTCTATTAATGATCTCATCATCTCTCTCAAACTTGGTTCTGTTTCAGTAAACGTCACTGCCTGGTTGCCCAAGCCAGAAACTTGGTTTTCACCTTGACTCCACCAAATAAAAAGACATAACTACAATGAGTCTGCCCTAGTTTTTATACTTCCATAGGTGCATACACATGTGCACACAGGCACACACATGTATAAATGTGTATAAATAGTAGGCAGCCTTATATAGAGAGAGATAGATATAGATTGGGTGAGGGGCCACAGGTGGTAGGAATGGCATTAGAATGTTGGGAAGATGCATGTTCAGGAAATGGGAACTTGTCTAGAGGGAGAGGAAGCTGAAGGGAAAGCTTAGGGCTGGGTTGAGGGGACTATAATCCCTCGACCTAGTCATATCTTAGCCCATTGTTAGGCGAATACGATTGCGTCTGATATGACCTGATCTGGGTGAGTCTGGCAGTGCAAGCTCTTTAGTAGGTACTGCTCAGAGACTGGATTTGATCCATGGAAAAGGAGTCAGTAAAGTAAAAAAGTGGAATTGAGCTCTTAATTAAGGAATCGAAGATCTAGATGACCATCAAAATACTGTGTGGGAAAGCTCTCTGATTAAAATCTGCAAGGCTGGACGAGCCACCTGTATGGCTGATTGTATGGACTAAGTCTGTGGACTGAGATCACACAGTGCTGTGAGCAGATAACTGGGGGGGAGGGCACTGGCCTTTGAGACTCTGAGGACCTGAGACTGTGTCATCCCAAATGAAGAGTAAATGGAGGGCAGGCACTGGTTTAATGCTGCTCACTCAAATGTGGAACAGTTCCCAATAGACTCTCAGAAAATGGTGAGGACACCCAAATGTTAGGTTGGAATGCAAAATTCGGTATCTAGAAACTATTAGGATTTTTCACAGAGTTGGCACCGTTCTTTCCCCACACGTGTCAATTTGTCTCTTGCCTCAGGAGTTCCTCAAGCCCTGCTTATCCCATTTCAAGCATTTGATATCACGTTTCTTAGAGTTTAGTTGCATAGGGAATGCAATGATTTGGGCAACTAAGGAGCATAGCCAATTTCTTTTCTATTAAGGATGTTTGATGTGCACACAAGAACGTGCCAAAAATACCAAACTTCATTAAACTCAATTAGCATGCTCCCCAAGAACACACATGATCACCTCGCAGGGTAGGTAGATCATGCATTTCCTCCTGTAATTTTTCTGCCTCCCTTCTCTAGCCCCAGTAGCTGTGACCCATTAGTTTTCCAGGGTAACCCAGAGGAAACTGTTTGACCTGCACAGAATTTTGTTGACCACAGTGTGACCTTCATACTAAAGAAGGCAGCAATACCCCAGCATAAGCTCAAGTTCTCAAACAGGGAAACTTTCACAAAGATTTTATCACATAAACCCTTGCCCAGTATGAAGTCTGCTCCCCGTTCTGTATTATAAGCATATGGTGGCATTTGTTTGCAGTGATTTGGCCTATGTTCTGTAGTCTCTGCCACCAACTATGACCCCTGACTCCCAGACGTGATCAGTCTCTGCGGACAGCTTGATGCAGTCACTGCACACAGTCTGGTGCTCCTGCAACCCCTCCTGCCCTCACAACAGCTGATCCAGGTTCTGTGGGGCCTAAAGCTTATACAAGTTGGGAGGCTCACTTTAAGAAAAAAATACTATAGAACAAACACAAAATAAAAGTGAATGTTATTTACAATGGAAACAGAAATGCTAATAAATTCAAATGTCAGAGCTAATAAGTAGCTGTATTAATCGGGGTTCAGATAAGAGACAGAATCCACAAAGAAATTTGAACAGATAAAGGTTAATACAAAGAATTAACTGGTGATAGGATTAACTACTAAGGGGTAAAGAGAACACTAAAGAATGCAGAAATAGTAGTTAAAGGGGACAGCCACAACCTCGAGGGCTGAGAGTACCCAAGGAAGGAACAAATTTGCACAAGCTCCCTCAGGCCGTGAGTCAGACTTTGACAGAGGTGTGAGTGTGGCCCACTGATTGGTGGAGAAGTTTGTTGTGGTGTCACAGGCCAGGCCTGGCAAGCAGTGAAGCTACCTGCTAGAGTGTGGACTAGATTTGCTGGGAAGCCACCCATAGGGGTATTGGGAGGTCGCCTATCCGGACACCGGTGAGACTTGCTGAGACTTGCTGAATGTTGGCAGAATCCACTGAGAGCCACCCACCCGGGTGGCCCTGAAACTTGCTGGGGCAAGCACCACAGGGTATAGCCAAAAGCCCCAGAAACAAGAAGAGAAGAAAGCACACTGGAAACAGAAAGCACAGCCCCCTTGTCCTCGAGGGTCCATCCAGCATCCTCCTCTAACAAAGCTTAGCATTATGCCAGCTGGTAAAGGAGAAATGTTTACCTGGTCCAGTTCCAGTACCACAAAGCAGAGCAAAGAAGGGTAGGTAGGAGCTGAGAAGCAATAATTTGACAACTGGTACAAATGCAAATCAAAACCACAATGAGATATCACCTCACACGTGTTAGAATGGCTATTATCACCAAGTCAAAAGTTAACGAGATGTGGAGAAAAGGAATGCTGGCAAGGGTGTGGAGAAAAGAGAACCCTTGCACACTGTTGGTGGGAGTGTAAATTGGTGCAGCATGGAAAACGTATGGAAAACAGTATGGAGTTTCCTCAAAAAATTAAAAAATAGAACTAACGTATGATTCAGCAATCTCACTTCTGGGAAGGAAATAAAATCAGTATCTCAAAGAGATATCTGCACTGCCATGTTCTGGAGACCTAATGTACAGGTAAATATATTTAACAATACAGTACTGTGCTGTATACTTGAAATTTGCTAAGAGTAGATCTCAAGTGTTCTCACCACAGAAAAAAGTTAACTATGTGAGGTGGCTGATATATGGATTAGCTTGATTGTGATAATCACTTCACAATATATATGTATATCAAAACACCATGTTTTAAATATATTCAATTTTATTTGTCAATCATACCTCTCTCTCTATTAAGGACAGGAGGCTCAGGAATGATACCTAAGTCTTTCCACACTGGCCATGTGTTGTAGTTTTCATTGTTCAAGTTTACACTTTTTTTGTTTGAGTTATCCGTGTTTTGCTTTTAATATTATTGTATGTAGAATCATTTTCTGAATATTATTTATGACTGTTTATTTCTTATGTACAGAAATTTGATTAACTTTTGTACATTGATCTTCTATTAGTTTCATGAAGTTGTTTATTAGTGTTAATAGCTTTTAGTGAACTCCTTACAATTTTCTAGGTACCAGATCATGTAATCTGTGAATGAAGATGATTGTACTTTCTTTCCAAAGTAGTGCTTTTTATTTATTTTTGTTGCCAAATTGTCCTGGCTAGCACATCTTGTACAGAAATAAGTAAATGTGGTGAAAATGTATATACTGATCTTGTTCCTGATCTCTGAAAATAAGTCTACTGGCTTTCGCTGCGAAGAATAATGTTAGCTGTGGGTCTTTGTTTGTGAGTTTGTTTGTATTTTAATTCCCTTTATCTGTTGTTGATGTTTCCTTTTATTCCTATGTTAAATGTTTTCATCATAAAAGGATATTAAATTTTGTCAAATTCATTTTCTGCTTGTGTTGAGATGGTCGTGTGGTTTTGTTATTGTATTGGTATGATATTACATTAAATGGTTTTTAGCTGTTAACCAACCTTCTATTTCTGAGAATTTAACTTGGTCATTGGGAATAATTATTTTATATGTTGCCTAATTCTGTTTGGTTGTATTGTTCTTGAAGGATTTGTATCTATACTTACAAGGCAAATGGGTTTGAATTTTTTTCCTTGTAATATCTCAGTATGCTTTTGGTATCATAGTAAAAGCACTTCATGTAATGAATGTATAACTGTCTACTGTGTTTCTATTTTTTAGACAGTATGAGCGGACTTTATTTTTTATTTTTATTTTTTTAAAGATTGTGGGTAAGGGGATCTTAACCCTTAACTTGGTGTTGTCAGCACCACGCTCTCCCAATGAGCCAACCGGCCATCCCTACATAGGGATCTAAACCCGTGGCCTTGGTGTTATCAGCACCACACTCTCCCAAGTGAGCCACGGGCTGGCCCCTAGATTTATCAGACTTTATATTAAATCAGTGTCATTGGACTAATACCAAACAGAGATGGGGAGATGACAGCAGTGTGCAACACCTCCACAATTTTTAGTGGAAAGCATGTGGAGAGCAGTGAACCCAGACAGAGTTAGAAGAGAGAGGGCTGAGTCTAGGTGAAGAGCAGGAGACAGAGCCCAGCCCACTCGGAGCACCTCACCAGCGACTTTGACTAGACACAAAACATTTTCAAGCCCGTAGAGCCCTGTAATGTCCCGATTATTGCTCTATTCATCTTTTGCAAGCATCTCAATCTTCCCCCCACAATGCATGTGGGGTGCTGTATTTATCCAAACACTCTGGAGTATATGCACATATAATGATCTCTCTTTCTCTCTCTCTTTCTCAATCTCTGCATTGCTCCTTCCTCTCCACAACTCTGCCTGCAAATTCTCATAGCCTCATCTCTCTGAACCCCCCACTAATGTCATTTCAGCTCAGCACATTTCCATGCTCCCTTCTGTGTGGTGTGGAGAAATGGAATAGATTGTGAGACCCACCAGACTTGACTTTCTTGTTCTCCATTAAAAAATAATCTTATCTCAGTGGTTGCAGGGAAAAGAACACATTTCTCACTCACCTTTACATTCAGGTCAACAAGGGGTACGTGCTGCTGCTCAGTCACTCAGGGACCAAGGCTGTTTTTGGTCCTGAACTCTTAGAGTTACTTCACCTGGAGCACATTTCAGATTGGGCACTTGTTCTTCCCTGCATTATTGGAGGTGATGAATCATGGGCCATAACTAGTCTTCTGACCCTGCATAACTGTAAGTGAACTTAGAAACATGGGGATGGGATGGAACACTTATCTCCGTGGTTTCAACACACTTAGCATGGTCCCAGCCCATGACAGGAGATGTCTGTTATCCCAAATCAAGTCAGAAGTAAATTTCTTACCCTTAAATGGGTGGAAAAGGAATTCCCCAAGAAAGATAAAGCTGGACATTAGTCACATTGGTAAGAACAGATATTCATCAGTAATAAGTTATTGTAGTAGGAAAAATAGTAAAGAAAATTCAACTTCAATTTGTATGAAAGTGACTGGACATTTTAAAGACAGTATGAGAAATGAGAGAGCAGCCAGGGGACCAGTCCCATTGGGGCTGTGAATAACTGCAAAAGCAGGAAGCGGGTTGGCTCATGTAAAAGGCATCTGAAATTCTAACCTCTGCTGTATCACCATTTTTTCTTATCTTTATGGTAAGCACTTTACTCTGCTGTTAGGTGATCTTGAAGACGTACTCCCTCCAGCAGCCTGTGAGCCATTTATTGAGGAAGAGTATGAGGAAGAACTGAATGTGGGAATGAAGCGATGTGAGAGTCCACAAACCAAAAGTGAGAAGAAAGAGACAGTAAAGGGTTAACAATTCGCTGCCAATGTGTTCTGATTACAGCCTGCAGGTTCTGGAGCCCCAATGCCTCAATCAAACTACACGGGAATAGACAAGTCAGAGAGGGAGAAAGCATTTAGTTCTTAAGAGGAGAGACATTAAGAATTAGGGGTGAAGGTGATGAAAGAAAGAGTTCTGAGAAAGGGAGAATGGAGAGCTCCTGACAAGGGTGAATACAGTACTTCTGTGGCACATTTGAATAGTCTGTGTGCCCTGCACTCTCAGACACCTGAGGGTCTTCTTTCATTCACTTTGTTGTCAACATTTACTCATGGTCACCCCACTCCCCAAATTCTATTTGAATAATGCATGCTGGTGCATGGAAGCTGAGATTTTTATTTTTGGCCTGTGGTCAAGGAGCAGTGGGCAACTGCAGCACAGGGTACAAGAGAGTATCCCTCTCTCTGTCTCTGTCTCTGTCTCTATCTGTCTCTCTCTCACACACACACACAGAGGCAAGCACAGTAGGAAATGAGACCCTTCTTTTTACAGGCAGATTTGTGTGATGACATTAGAAGGAAGAGGCAACTTCGTGAACACATTTCAAAGGCAAAAAGAGTGACTAAGAA
>NW_007735195.1:15608-21142 GCF_000696425.1 Galeopterus variegatus | reverse complement strand
AGAGAGAGAGAGAGAGAGAGAGAGAGAGAGAGAGAGAGAGAGAGAGAAAGAAATAATTAAATTTAGAAATTAAAGAGGAGGCATTACTACCATCCTCACATGTAAAACTATTCACAGAAGAATAATATGCAGAATGGCATGTTAATATATTAGATAATGTACATGAAATGGACAAATTCCTACAAGCAAATTGCAAAATCTGACTCAAGAGAAAATAAATCATACTAATGGACCTAGTACAAGTGAAGTGATTGTATTAACAGTGAAAAAACCACTAAATAACAAGAAAGGATCATGTCCAGAGACTTTAATGATAAACACTATCAAACATTTGGAAATTTACCATCAACTGTTCCCGAAGTCCCCCCGAGATGACCGCTGCTTTTCCGCTCACTGCCTGCATCAGTATTACCATGATACCGAGATTCTACAAAGACATTACAAGCAAAGCAAAATTCAGAAGAATGTATCTTATGATTATAGTTGCAAAATTTTGTAAAAATATAAAAATAAATAGAACCAAGCAACATATAAAAATAATTATACACCTTGTCAATGTTTCATATATCCCAGGAATACATGTTTGGTTAATAGAAAAAAAATACATAGTATTATGTAGTATATCAATAAATTAATAAACAAAGCCACAAGACATTTCAATAGATGGACAAAACGAATTTGACAAAAGCCAAAATCCTTCCATGAAGAAAACATTCAACAAAATAGGAATAGAAGGGAACATCCTCAAACTGATAAAGAGCATATGAAAAACCCACTGCTCACACTATTTTTAGTGGTAAAAGTTCACACGCTTATTTTCTAAGATTAGAAACAAGATAAACAATCCTCCCTCAACACACCTTTTCATCATTGTGCTACACAGAAAAACTGGCAACAAGTAAATAAAGGGAATCTAGATGGGAAAGTACAATTTTCTGTATTTTCAGTTGACATGTTTTCGTATGTAGAAAACCATAAGGAATTAATGAAAAACTGTTAGAGTTCTGAAAAGTAACAAAAGACAAGATCAATATACAAAAATCAATTGTATTTATGTACACAAAAAGAAATAATAGAAATATAAAATTGAAGAAACGATTCTACTTACAATAGAATCAAAATAAAATCCTTAGAAATAAGTTTAACAATAGAAGTGTGTACTTGAACAGGTAAAGCTACAATACATGGCTAGTGTGGAAACACTTAGGTATCAACCCTGAGCCTCTTCTCATTGGGGGAGAGAACTTTACTTTCACAGGGGAAGGAAAGGGATTGCATTATTGGCCTTTATGTTAATAGAGGTGGGCTCAGGGTGAGGGCTGCACATCCAAATGTGTATTACTGTCTCCATTTTTATGGACTGGAGGCAGACATACAAAGAGAGGGAGTGACAAACTGTATCCAGAGTGTGAAAGATCAGGCAGCGACTCCCACCACCCAATCCCTGCCAATCATCCTGTGTTTAAAGGATTCCCACATACCATACACAGAAGCGTTTAAGACAGAGGCGTGGGATTTAGGAGTTCAAGGTGTGGGTCTATAGATCCTAACGTCTGAGACAAGAAGGCTGTGGGAAGATCAAGGCTGAGTTCCCTAGATCTGCAATTAAAATCACTGAGGGGAAGTTGAAGAATCAAAGAAAACAGAGGAATTTAAACAAGGCAGAAAATACATTGGGAAAAGAGAAAACCAGGGATAGGTTTTAGGCATGACCGCAGCCTCCCAAACATCCCATCCACACCCCCCCAATGTTGGCCCTTCTGTTACTCTGCCCCACATTCTAACACTCAAGCCCATGTCAACTCTGATTACTCAGGCTAGGCATTTTTGCTTTTTTTGTGGTTTTCCTTTGTTTGTTTTGTGGCTGGCCAATAATGGGATCTGAACTCTTGATGTTTCTGTTATCAGCACCACGTTCTCCCAAGTGAGCTAACCAGCCAGCGGTAGTTCCTGTTTTAAGAGAAACTTCATCATAGCAGAAACTTTGATAAACCCGTGTAATGATCTCCTTGCCTGTTTTGCTGCAGAAACCAGAGAAGAAAAGGCAAAGTTTATGGCCACCCCCACCCCACCCCACACACACCAAAGTACTAAAATTTTATTTAATAAAAGGACAAATGGGAATTTCTGGGCAATTAATTATCAAACACTGAAAGTGTAAATTGGCACAATTAAGAAATGCACCTACCCTGTGACCCTGCTATTTTATTTCACTATACACTAGAGCAGTTTTTTTAACTGTCTAATAGAATGCATTGAGACTCACAAATTAGTTTACCAGATGAGAACAAACATCTCAATGTTTTTTTTTTTTTTTTCTTTTTCCTTTTTGTCTTTTTTACTGACCGGCAACGGGATCGCAACCCTCGGTGTTGTGCCTGCACCGCACTCAGCCAGTGAGTGGGAACCGGTCTCCACATGGGATCCGAACCCTCAGCGGGAGCGCCACTGCGCTCCCAAGCAGCGCACTCTCCAGTGCGCCACCGGGCTGGCCCAACATCTCAATGTTTTGAAAGAAAATAACCATGTATATTTTTAAAAGTATGTGGGATCCGAACCCTCGGGCGGGAGCGCCGCCACGCTTCCCAAGCGGCGCACTATCCAGTGCGCCACCGGGCCGGCCCTTATTATTTCTTTTTTTAATTGAATCATAATTGATTATACATATTTTTTGGATTCAATGTTGACATATGTGGATCAAACCAATATTACTAGCATGTATTTTGTTACAAATTGTACTTATTCTTTATGCCCCTTGTCCAGTCCCCTCCTATCCCTCTTTCTCTCCCCTTCTCACCACTGATAACCCTAGATTTCTTCTCTCCCTCTGAAAGAATACTGGTTACTCTGTTGATTTGTTGCCCACCCGATCTGTCCAATGCTGAGAGGCGTGTTCAGGGCCCCCAATATTATTATAGAGTAGATGCTTCTTCTGTCACTCTGGAATTTACTTTGTGGAGAGAGACATCCTCTTCTTTTCTTGGTCTCTGCTGGTGACTCTCTTTGTGTCAATGCACTCCACTGGCTGGCAAACCATCTGCAAATATCTAACCACTTTTGCAGCAGCTGTGATTACTATGGTAGCTGTGGTAGTCCACCCACATGGAGGTGATATTTTTGGCATGCTCCTTGGCCCTGGCAGTGTGCCTGGTGGTGGGGAGGGTACCCCATCCCAGGATTCATACTCTAGGCCCTGGGGCAGCCCTGAGGTGCTGGTGGTGTGCCTGGTCTGGAACTAATGGCAGCCCTGAGGTGCTGGTGGTGTGCCTGGTCTGGAACTAATTTTTTGCCCTTTGCTTACTTCTAAAATGGTGGAACTTCCTGTGGGAACCAGTACTTGAGCTGTGTGCTTGAGCTGAATTGCTGCTTTGCGGCTGTTTCCGTAGGGAAGACTTTCTGTGCAGTTCAGGGTTTAATGGTTGGCCTTTTAGGTACTTCTGGCTCTCCAGAGACCCAGTGCACCTGGGTTGTGTAGAAACTCTGATCTGGGCATGAGTCTTTTCATCAAACTGCACCCCATGCAATTCAATATTCCTTACCAGTCTCCTCTGAGTGGTCCTGCACTGACTCGAGGGAGGATTGGCTGTCCTTGCTGTGTCCCAGTGTTCTGTCAGTGGGCCCATCTCCCCCACCCCCTGTGCTCCAAACACTTCCCATGTGATGGGCCCTGTGCTGGTCCCTTGCAGTGACTCTCCTGCTTCTGAACGGCTCCCCCTTTTCAGCTATTCTGGCTCCTTGCTCCTGCGTGGGTCCACGGGAGCCCTGTTAGTGGTCTTGCTGTCCTGAGGGCCACCAATGTCCTCTTCTCCCCTGCTGCCTCTCAGCAACTCCATCCAAAAGGCACAGCTTTGGCTTCTGCTGCCTCCTGCTGCATGCTCTTAGCAGGTCCAGCCTTAAAGCCGCTGTGGCCCAAAACGCTATGAACAGTTTTTTCTTTCTCTCATCATGGCTTCCCCGGTCTTCATGAACTCTGTAGTTCTCTCTTCCTCTTCCCCTGAGCTCCCCCAGCCCTAGTTTGGCTGTTGTTACATTTTTATAGCTGTAAATTGGTTGATTTGTGAGAGAGAGGGATGCTGGGAACCATCCATTCTGGCACCTTAACTGGGACTCAATTTTTTCATACTTTAAAATGCATGTATAAAAATAGACATGGGTCTATAATGGCTATATCAGGCCCCCATTTGAATTTCCCCATTACTCCCACAAAGTCTCAAGTTGTCAAACAAACATCTAATAAAAAATCAGAATTCCACATTTGTGGAATAGAGACTAGTCTATTGCCTGGTTGGAGACCAGTCGTGATCTAACGAGGACTGATCTCCCGGTAGCAGTAGCAGTACTCCGTGCAGGGTAAACTTTTAAAAATTTCTCGTTTGTTTCCTAACGTAAAGCCCCACAGTATTCTGGGAAATGTAGTCTCACTGACCACTAACTGAACAGGCACAGGAGTATAGGTCTTTTTTGTGTTCCTTCTGCGCATGTGCATCCTCGCTTACCTCGCTATATGGGAAATGTAGTTTTGCCTTGAAATGATGTCACCCTCACAGGAGTCCTATGGGACAGTTTTCAGGGTTTCTACTGCGCATGTGCAGCTCCGCCCACTCCGCCATCTTTTGTGTGGAGATTCCAGACGCTTTCGCTGTTCGTAGCGCTGCTCCTCAGATCCTGGGGTTGGATTGTGCGTCCCTGAAGGTGGGTGCGAGGGTGAAAGAGGAGCCCGCGGGCCTCAGGGGCCCTGGGGAGCGGGACGGTGTCCCTGCACTTGGGGGCAAAAGCGCCGCGGGCCTCGGGCGGGCGGGGCCTGACGTACGGCGCGAGCGCGGACCTGGGTCGGGGAAGGGGCACCTGGGCTGTGCTTTCCAGACGGTTCCACATAGTTCCATCAGAGGACGGCGCTGCCAGGTGTTCAGAAGCCGGTTCCAGATGTCCCAGGATGGGGGCTCAGGTCTAAGGTGGTGATGGGAATGTGGGTGGGGCGTGTGAAGATGTTACCTGACTCAGGTCCGGCTGCCCACCCTTTTGAAAAGAAAAGAAAAAAGCTCAGAATTCAAATAGTGCGTGTTAGAAGAGCAGGTGTATTCAGCTGAAGGAGTCGGCAGGCTACCCCATCTCAAAGATTTACATTTACTGAGGGGTTTTTAAAGGAAGGTTTGAGAGAATGGAATGTGGGAGGAGAGCAGGAGATGTGAGCTATGAGGGGTCCGGGTATATGGGTCGGGTACAAGGTGTCACCGAGGCCTCATCTGGTTTCTGTTCTCATCTTCACTGTTATCTCAGGACCCTGAAAGATTTTGATTTGTGCTGGTTCACTTGGCTAGTGCCCAAGGTCAGTTTCCAGTCGTTTGGCCTTGATCATTTCTCAAAACTCTACAAATCTCATAGAAAGAACTGTTAGCTTTGCAAAGTAATAATTAGCTTCTCAGCCTTGTTTTCCTACTTAGCGATTGAGATAAGAAAGCCAAGGGATGGGAAGCAAGAGTGGAGAGAAAAAAACTGTCCTTTTAAAAATCCCCCCCCCCCCACCCCCCCCCCCC
>NW_007735195.1:7908-14676 GCF_000696425.1 Galeopterus variegatus | reverse complement strand
CCCCCCCCCCCCCCCCCCCCCCCCCGCGCCTTTGCCCCCCCCCCCCGCCCCCCCCCCTCCCCCCCCCACATCCCAGGCAGCTTTAGGTCCCAACACGGCTTCAGTCCTGCTCACTCCAGCAAAGACAGTGAGCCTGAGAGTTGTGCAGGAGGTCACATTCCAGTTCTGCCATCCAGGAACCTGGTATTGACCTATTGGACATTAACTTCACCCATCTGTAACATAAGCATGTTGATATTAGTGTAATGCCCCCAGATTCCCAGAGAAATAACTGTGAGGTGTGTGCAGAGTGTTACTCTGTGGCAGTTGGGTTGTGGGGTTTCTTGGTGTCTCTTCAGGTCAAGTTTCTGGTCCCTCCTGCACTGTGTAGTCTGCCTAGCACTCCTGGTCTGTGTTTACAGACGTTGATATAAGACCAAATTTTCAGGGACAGTGACTTCTAGGAGGGATATTGGAGCATGGGATGACAATCTGGTTTTCTTTGGGGTACAGGAGCTATGACAGAGTTTGAAGGAGGGCACCCTATGAATATGAATAGGAATCCTACCTGGGAGAAGATCACTGTGGCCTGAACCCTCTCAGTACTGCTTCAGAGCAAAGGCAGAAGAGTCCTAGAAAGGCCTAACTTTCACAGCCCACCCAGTTATTCAGTCTAGTGCTTACAGTGCACAGGAGTTGGATGATAATATCTCATTCAGTAGCTACCTGAGACTGGGTGATATTGGAAGGTTAGGCCAACTTTCAAAAGGGAGAGTGAGTTTGAGAATAGGCAAAGAACTAGGAAATGTTGGTCACTGAAGAGGATCGAAGGTTTTCTGTGGGGTGCAGGAATAACCTGTCACAGATGAGAGGTTCTGTCTGCAGTGCTCTCTGAACACACTCCCATTCCTTCAATTTTCCCTCATTGTTCCAAGTGTCGGAGCTCTCTCAAACCCAGGCTGTCACCTACTTTGGCATCTAGAGATATGCTGATGGTTTTATATCTTCATAGTTTCTTTCTGGTAGTTCAGGAATATTTTGCAAGGTATTTCGATCTTGGAAGAAAAGTGAAAAGAATTAGACATGAGGAAATGTGGGTTGCGCAGGGTCACATGATTTGTTGATCTTACATATCCTGAGTTTTTCCTGTTCTCCATTTCACCACACTTCCATCAAAACAACTGTTTGTTCACTGTTGAGATTAATTCTGTAATGCTAAAGTAAACTTAAGTATGCTTTAACATACATTGCCTTACACATCCTTATCCTTTTTTGATCTCCAGTGCTTTCTGTGGAGCATGTCACCATAAAGAGTAAATAACAAATACTTCCTTTAATGTTAGTATTCTCTTCTTGAAAATCACAAATTTTGCCGATATATATATATAGGAGTCAATTTTACATTACTTAATGGGAAAATTAGAATACTAGTGTGCTTCAAACACTTCATGGAGAGATCCCTATTTTCTTTTAATTATATTTTTCCATGAACCTTTGAAAGTACTCTGGTATATATTTTTCCATGAACTTTTGAAAGTACTCTGGTACAGTTCACTACTAATAAGAAACAGACACTTTTTATGTTTTTAAAGTAAACAACTTCTACATATTAAAACAAAAAACCAGAAAATCTTGCACCATAGTTTACTGTTGGGCCAGCAGTTGGTTTTATTGGTTCACATAGCCTGCATTAGTACCAAGAACCTCAATGAAGTCCTCTTAAATTGACATTCATTGTAATTTTCAAAACTCGTTCCTGTGGTTTTGAAGGTAAATTGATTGTATTTGACATATAATTTAAGGTTTTTTCCCACTCATAATTTTGTTCAAAACGTACTGAGTTCTGGGGGCTTAGGTGTATCATTTAGCATTTGCCATGTAAGGAACAAATCAAAACCCAAATGTCTTTAAAAACCTATGCATTTTATTATGTTGAAGTTCTATGTATCCATATTTTGGGTGTGTTTAGCTGGGCAGTTCGGTTTTAGTCACCTGTTGACTTGACTGAGGCTGGTTGGTTCAAGATGGCTTCACTCACATATCCTGTGGTTTGTGCTGACTCTTGGCTGGGCCCTGTGTCTCCAAAGTGTAGCCCCAGGCTTCTTCACACTATGATTGTGTTTAAGAAGGCAATCACCAGTGGCCAGTACTTGTCAAACTTATATTTGTATGACATTTGTTAATGTGCTGTTGGCAAAATCAAGTCACATAGCAAAGCCCAGTTCATTGTCAGAGCATACTACATGAGGGTTTGGGTGCTGGGAGGTCCATCACTGAGTATTATTACCGGAATAGTGTACTAAAAGAAATATACATAATGTGCATTTTATTTTAATTTTAGTTTATATTTTTTTACTTTAAAAAGATGACTGGGAAGGGGATCTTAACCCTTGACTTGGTGTTGTCAGCACCACATTCTCCTAAGAGAGCTAACCAGCCATCCCTATATAGGGATCTGAACCCTTGGCCTTTCTTTCAGCAACAGTCTCTCCCAAGTGGGCCATGGGCTGGCCCCATAATGTACATTTTTTACCTATATGATTATGAGTAAAAGATGTTGGGTTGCATGATGCATACTAAACAGATATTTAGGTACATATAAATAAGATGTGTTGTAGTGGAAACACTTATCTGGAGTCATGTGTGGAGTCATTATGGTAATATGAAAATAGTTAATATAACCTAACTATATTTCTATAGCATTAGTTTTAGCAATGACACAATGTGTTTTTCTTTGGTTTAAATGGTGAAGTTTTATTTTAGGTAATGTTGATTCTTGCTAAATCAGTAGGTAATGTATGTTTTTATTAACTCCAAAAATAAATTGTGTGTCTAATGTGTACCAATTAATGTACTTGCAGATGTACATTTAATGGGTCTTTTTTGCAACTTATTGACCATAAAGGATTGTTGTCTCACAGGGTGGCTTCTTGTTTGTTTGTTTGTCTTTTTAGGCTAACATGTAGAGAGTTTTGGGTAGGAGAATCTGGGGTCAAGCAACAACAGTTCTCTCTTAATCCACTCCATTCCCTCCTCTCCCAGCTAAGCTGCCAGAGTGCACTGTGCATTTCCAAGAACAAGAAAAGATGGATAAATCTCCGGTGAGTTGTTTCTTTATTTATTCTTCATTTTTTTCACTGTATTACATGGGTATTATGGGGAGCATGAATTAAAATGGGAAAGTAGAAATGAGTAAACCTCAGCTTGAAGGAAATGTACATATGTAAGGTCAAGTTTGCATGCAGATATACCAAGATATAATAATTCTGAGTATCTGAGTTGACTAATAATTTGTCTCTGGTCTTTCTAATGTCATGTCAAAAAGGCCAACACTTTTTTTTACATGATTGGAATGGAACCTGAGAAGAGAATATACCAAATTCTCATGGGATATGAGGATTTATTTGCACTAAATTTTTTGTTATTTTTAAAAAGATGACTGGTAAGGGGATCTTAACCCTTGAATTGGTATTGTCAGGACCATGCTCTCCCAAGTGAGCTAACCGGCCATCCCTATATGGGGATCCGAACCCTTGGCCTTGGTGTTATCAGCATCACTCTCCCAAGTGAGCCACGGGCTGGCCCTGGCACTAAATTCTGAAATTCCACTTCTATTAGGATGTTTTTGACTGCCAACCTGGAAATAAACACATAGCTTTCCACAGTGGAAATGGTTAGTGAGTGCTAAGGCACATGTTGCTGAATAAGCAGACTGTAAGATTTCATGTAACTTAAGATTTTCTCACCCACATAATTTTGTTTACATATACCAAGTTCTGGGAGCTTACATGTATTATTTAGCATTTGTTGTGTAAGAACAAATCAAAATGCAATGGTTTCAAATATTTGGCCATTTTATTTCCTTGAAGTTCTATGGATCGACATGTTGAGTGTACTTAGCTGGGCAGTTTTCATGCTAGCATTACCTGGATGGCAAATGTAGCTTTAGTGACCTGGTGCTGTGATTGAGGCTGTTGGTTCAAGATGGCTTCACTTACAAGCCCTGTGGTTTGTGTACAGATTTGGAAGACTGTACTTGATTCATGAATAAAACATGGAATTATCATTTAAATTACAGTGAAATCCAGTGCCTATTCTGTAGCCTTTTTCTAACTTGAATCTTCTGCCACATTTGAAGCTGTTCATGATCTTCTCACGGAAATTCTTCTGTGTTAGTTAGTTTCTCTCTTGCCATTACTGATGGTTTTCTGTCTTCTGAATTCTTCTTCTAAACATTGCTCATCACAGAGCTTCATTCTGGGTGCTGTTCTTCTCTCTGTGTTCTTCTTGACTCATTCAGTCCTCTGTGGTTTACACTCTTGGTTTTCTTTAGCTTCTTCCCTTTTCTACTTCTCTTTTCCTTGGGTCATAGGTTCAACTCACTGTTGACTGCTTTTTGTAGCTGTTTAAAAGGTACCTTAAGGTCAATGAATCCAAAATGAAAATGACATCTACTTCTTTTCTCTTACATGTGGTATCACTACAATCCATGCAGTGACCCAAGCCAGTGAAATGGGATGTTTCCTGGACTCTTCCCTGTTTCTTGCGTCTAATCCTTTGTGGTGTCAATTCTTGCTACTTTTGTTTGCTTGTTCTTTTCATTTATTCAGATTTCTGTATACACTGCCTATATGGGGGAGGAGGTGTTGGTACTTACAAAGACAATAACTTTGTTCCATTGGAAATATTCTTGTAAAACCCCAAAGGGCATGTTTCCTGGGTGGTGAGGTTCAATCCCTGGTGACCTGTGCTGCTAACAAGCACCTGTGGTGACATTCTTAAGAGTCTGAGGGGAGAAAGCCTTCAGAAGTTAGTGGGACATTCATGAAGAGCCAATAAAAAGTCATGCAATGAATAATAACAGAAATTGCAGATTTTCATAATTTGTTCATTTTGCTTCTATAAATTTATGTCAGTGATTCTACATGTAGTTTTTCTTACTGTACAGTTTTCTTTTTCTAGTTCAAGAAGACTTGTCATATTTTTAAACTTTCTTACATATTGTATTTTACTCTCCTTTTATTTCAGGTAATCACTTAGAAGTGAATGAGAAAAATGGATGTGTGCATTAGTCATCAGTATGTTTATAAACTAGAACCATAGCTAACAGTCAGTTAAGAAAGAAAAGTGAAAAAATAGTTAACTGAAAGTTGACATTCTTAGAGTTTGAGATGTAACACAAGATGTGAAATGCTGGCTTTATTTTGGACCTAATGTTCAATGTGAACCTACATACTTCCTGTTGCATATCAGAGTACTGTCCATGGTCTCTAATGACTTGTTTGGTGTTCCAATGATCAGCTGTGTAACAAAGTGATACAAAACCAAGTTGCTTAGAATAAGAGTTTCTTCCTTACTCCATGTTGGAATGTTGTGGGTAAGACTGTAAAAGGGCAGTGTGGATTGGCTGCTGCATGATGTGTCTTGTCTCACACGGAAGAACACTAGCAGCTGGGGACAGACATCCAGCTCTCTCTTTGTGGCCAGATAGGCTTCCTCAGAGTCTGGCAGTCTCAGGGTAGTCGGGTTTGTCTGGCTTCTTCCATGGCAGTTGTCCAAGAGGCCCAGGAAGTGGCTGTGAGGCATCTGGTTATCTATACTCAGCTACCAAAAGCATGTCTCCTAATACATTTCTGTCTCCTAACCCATTTTTTTAGTCAAGCACATCACTAAGAGCAGCCCTGATTCAAAAGGAAGACAATTAGATTCCACCTTTCAATAAGAGGAATAGTAAGACTTTGCAGCAGTCTTTAATAGACCACAGTTAGCTCTCTGGCCAGAAGTTTCTACCACATGCAAAATGTATTTTGCCCCTCTCAAGAGCCCTAGAAATCTTGTACTGTTATACAATTAACTGAAGACCCAAATAAATCATGTCCAGTGACCTGGTATCTTCATCTCCTCAACATGTGGCCAGCTCACATTGAGGAGAATGGCATGAACATGTGGACACTTCCCTTCAGACACAGTGGGTGGAAAGGGGCAGTACCCTGAAGGCACTGGTTTGAGCAGTAGGTTATGCACATTGGGCACCTGGTTTAGTTCTTTGATTAGGGCCCCGTGTTTGTCTGTGGAAACAATGTCTCCCATTTCTTCACTGTCTTCTGGCTTCTCACTATTCTCTGTCAATAAAAATGCCTGTTTGCAGTTGACCAATTTCTTTGCCTGTTTTTATGTTATAATAGTTGAAAATCCAATGACTCTTTAAAAATTTTTTTCTAATTATGCCCTTTTGATTCAGGAAATTACCCTTGTACATCTCTAAAAAGCACGAGCTTCCATTGTACTATAATCCATTATACCAATGCTACCTCTGTGTTAGGCCCTTTTTTCTCTGACCTCACCTTCTCTCTGAGGCAGCTGTTTCTTAAGGAGTTTTATTTAGCAGGTACTGTCTATGTATCACACCTTATGATACTTAGAATACTGAAAATATTTTTTTAAAGAAAACACTAATTCTTGAAACAAAGTAGTTTGTGTCTTTGAAAATATTTTGTTGGCAAAAACTTGGGTTGAAAAGTAGTTTTCTTTTAAACTCAGCAAGTTTCAGCTCCTTTATATTTTCTTTAAATTTGGTTTGAGTTTGAACATCTTTCTTTGTTTTATTGTTGCTTATTTATTTACTGATGGATGGTCTATGTGGGCTTCCAAACCCTTGACCCTGGTGTTATCAAAACTGTGCTCTAACCATCTTAGTGATCTAGCCACTCAACCTCCTTTATCTTTCTTCTCATATTTTCTCAGTGGCAGAGAGAGGAGACCAGCTAGCACTTTTCCCACTGTTCACAG
>NW_007735195.1:0-7898 GCF_000696425.1 Galeopterus variegatus | reverse complement strand
TCAGCCAGTGAGTGGCCGGTCTGTATGTGGGATCCGAACCCTCGGCGGGAGCGGCGCACTGTAGCAGTGCGCCACCAGACCAGCCCACTAATTATGCCCTTTCAATTCAGGAAATTACCCTTGTACATCTCTAAAAAGCACGAGCTTCCATTGTACTATAATCCATTATACCAATGCTACCTCTGTGTTAGGCCCTTTTTTCCTCTGACCTCGCCTTCTCTCTGAGGCAGCTATTTCTTAAGGAGTTTTATTTAGCAGGCACTGTCTATGTATCACACCCTATGGTACTTAGAATACTGGAAATTTTTTTTTTAAACAAAACACTGTAATTCTCGAAACAAAGTAGTTTGTGTCTTTGAAAATATTTTGTTGGCAAAAACTTGGTTTGAAAAGTAGTTTTCTTTTAAACTCAGCAAGTTTTGGCTCCTTTATATTTTTTTTAAATTTCGTTTGAGTTTGGACATCTTTCTTTGTTTTATTGTTGCTTATTTATTTACTGATGGATGGTCTATGTGGGGTTCCAAACCCTTGACCCTGGTGTTATCAAAACTCTGCTCTAACCATCTTAGTGATCTGGCCACTCAACCTTCTTTATCTTTCTTCTCATATTTTCTCAGTGGCAGAGAGAGGAGACCAGCTAGCACTTTCCCCATTGTTCACAGAAGTCTGCTTCAGCAGACCCCTCAGAGGTTGAGATTTCCTTTCCTTTTTCAGTGCTCTCATAGGCAATATTGTGGCCCACATCCTTCAGTGCTCCATTTATTTCTGGTAATATATTTTGTGCTGAAGCTTCTTTTGGCTAGTATTAATATTCCCACTTAAGCTTTTCATAATTAGTGATTGTGTAGTGCTTTTAATTTAATTTTGTTTTTTAACTTTCAGGCTGTTTGTGTCTTTGTATTTAAAGTGTATGTCTCTGGACAGCATGTGTCTTTGTATTTAAAGTGTATGTCTCTGGATCTTAAATTTTCTATCAAATCTGATAGTTTTTGCCTTAAGTAGGATATTTAGACTAATTACATTTAATCTACTTATTAAAAGGGGGTATATTGAGGTCTGCCATTTTGCTATTTTTCTTTGTTGTTGTTGTGTCATCTACATTTTAATCCTTTGCTTTTTCTTTTCCCTAAATATTTTTGTTAATCAAATATTTTTTAATATTTTAGTTTGTTCCATCTATTGGTTTTTAAAATATTTATTTTAATTTTAGTTTTGGCAAAGAAAAATAAACATAACAAAAACTTTAGCATTTGAATCATTTTTTTACCTTTAAGTAGTATTATGTATATTTACAGTGTTGTGCAGGAGATGTCCAGAACTTTTTAAATTTTGGAATATTGAAGCTCTGTATCCATTAAATGACAACACTCAATTTTCCCCTCCTTCTAGCTTCTGGCACCTGATATTCTAGTTTTGTTTCTCAAAATTTGACTCATACCAGTGGGACCATTCAATACTTGTGATTTTGTGAGTGGCATATTTCACTTTGCATAGTGTCCTCACTGTTCCTTGTTATAACATACATCAAGATTTCATTTCTTTTTATGGCTGAATAATATTCCTTTCTGTGTACATACTACAATTTATCCATTCGTTCTTGGATGGATGTTTGGAATCTACCACTTCACTATGTGACTAATGCTGCTATGAACACTGGTTTAGAAATATCTTTTGAAGATTTAACTATTAATTATTTTGGTTATATACATCGAACTTGGACTTCTGAATCACATGATAATACCATTTTTAATTCTCTGAGAAGCCAGAATATGTATTTTTTAAATGGTACAAGGGCTGTACCATTTTAAATTGCCACCCACAGCATACTAAAATTCCAATTTCACTGAAACCTGTTATTCTGTATTGAGTGTGAAGCAATATTTCCTTGTGGTTTTGCATTTTCTAATGTTTAATGCTGTTAAGCATCTTATGTGTTTGTTAGACACTGGTATATCATTGTTGGAGAAATGTCTGTTCAAATTTTTTGCTATTCTTTTGTTGGGGGGTGCTGTTGAAGTGGCTGTCTGGTATGGGGAACTGAACCTTTGAACTTGGTGTTACAATTCTGCTCTGTAACCAATGGAGCTAACCAGTGAGCCACCTTCTTTGCTTGTTTCTTAAATGGGTTATTTGTTTTGTTGTTGTGTTTCTGTGGAACATTTTTTCATTGTGTATTCTTGGTGTTAATTTCTTCTGCCATAGAAGATTTGCAACTATTGCATTTTTTGAGGTGCTGACAAATAGTATTCTGATTTTATTTAAGATTCTACTCGCTCATTTCTGGTTTGTTGAAACATGATACAATTTTGTTTATAAACCTTGTGTCCTGCAATCTTGCTGCAATCACTTATTAATTCCAGGAGGTTTTTTATTTATTTACTAGAATTTTTTATGCAGATACTCATATCACCTGCAACCAAAGACAATTTTATTGATTTATTTTTCCAGTCTGTAATCTTTTATTTCATTTTCTTCTGTTATTGCAGTATGAAGTACTTTAGTGCAATGTTGTGAGTGGCAAGAGGCCCATTATTTCCTTGTTCCTGATTTTCTGGAAAAGCTTTTAGTATTTCGCCATGAATAATAATGTTAACTACAGTTTTCTGTAGATAGTCTTTATTAACTTGTTAAGTTCCCCTCTCTTTCTAATTTACTGAGAGTTTTTATGATGAATGGGTGCTGTATTTTGTCAAAGGCTTTTTCTGAGTCTGTTAATATGACCATCTAATTTCTTTGTTTTTAGCATTTTGATGTGAAGGATTAAATTAATTGATGTTCAAGTATTGAATAAGCCTTGCCTGCTTGGGATAAACACCACTTGGTTGTGGTGCGTGATTCTCTTTAAACATTTTTTGATTAGGTTTTTGAATATTTTCTTGAAGATACTTGTATGTTCATGTGAGATAATGGTTTCTACTTTTCTATTGTAATATCTTTGTCTGGTTTTGGTATTGAGTTAGTGTCCTTGTAGAATGTGTTGTGATGTATCTTATCATTTAGTCTCTGAAATAGATGGTAGAGAGTTGGTATAATTTCTTCCTTTTAAATGTTTGGATGGAGCTGGCCCATGGCTCACTTCGGAGAATGTGGTGCTATCACCAAGGCCAAGGGTTCAGATCCCCACACAGGGATGTCCAGTTAGCTCACTTGGGAGAGCATGGTGCTGATAACACCAAGTTAAGGGTTAAGATTCCTTTACTGGCCATCTTTAAAAAATAAGAATAAGAATAAAAATAAATAAATGTTTGGATGAAATCCCCAGTAAACACATTGGGCCCAGGTGCTTTCTGTTTGGAAGTTTTTTTTTTACTCAATTTTCATAATAGATATAGCCCTATTCTAATACTTGATTTTACTGTTTGTGAGTTTTGGGAAACTGTGTCTTTCAAGGAATTGGTCCATTTCAACTAGGTTATCAAGTTTGTGCCCAGCGTTGTTCATACTATATATCTTTTTTAATGTCCACAGGCTCTGTAGTGATTTCCTCTTTTTCATTTCTGATATTAGTAATTTCTGTGTCATTATCTTTTTAGTTTGCGTAGCTGTAGGCTTATCAATTTTATTGATCTTTTTGAGGAATCAACTTTTTTGTTGAGAATTTTCTCTTAATTTCCTTTCTTAATTTTATTTTTGCTCATTTTTATTTTTTCTGCTTCCTTTTAATTTAATTTGCTCTCTTGTAGTTTCCAAAGATACAAACTTAGCTTATTGATTTTAGGTGTTTCTTTTTAAAAAATATATGCACTCAATACTGTAAATTATTTGAAAGGATTTCTATTTCTGCATCCCACAAATTTAGATAAGTTGCATTTTCTTTTATTTACTTCAAAATATTTTAAATTTTTATCTTGAGATTTTTTTTTTTTTATTGTTTTTACCAATGTACAATTCCAGCACTGACTTTTGCCAAAGTGCCTACATGGGGACTACACTACTGCATCTACCTGAAACCAGTACTAAAACACCCATTCAATAGTCAGTATAAAATACATCAGCAAAATGACTCCCTCTCCTCAAAGCCCACTGTGGAGTATTGGGAAAAAATAACTGTTCTACCGGGTTACTAGAGACCAATGTAGAGATACTAGAAATATGAAAAATAAAACTTATGACACTACCAAAGGAATATGATTTTCATGTACGTATAGAGCAAGAAGTCATTGAAATGACTGAAAAGGAATTTCAAGCAACAATCCCAAGGGCCCTCAATGAGGTAGAAGATGACTGAGAAAGCAAAACAAAATGAGAAAAGTATCCAGAATCTGAAGGAGGAAATGTACAAAGAGACTATTGCCCTAAAAAAAGAATGTAGCAAAATTCATGGAAATGTCATTAGATGATATCTGAAACACAACTAAGAGTTTTAAGAGCATGCTAGAATGAGCAGAAGAATGAATGCATGATCCTGAAGACAGACTTTTCAAAATAACATAAGTGGACCAAAAAGAAAAAAGAAAAAAAAAGAAAGAAAGAATAAAAGAAATTTTAAAAAAGGAAGAAAGTCACAGAGAACAAGCAGACAACCTGAAGCCACACTAACATCTGAATCATGTGTGTTCCAGAATGGGAGGGAAAAGGAAAAGGCATTGAAAATATGTTCAATTAGGTAAAAACACAAAACTTGCCAGGTATAGGGAGAGAATGGATTTTCAGCTGGAGTAGACTCAAGATCTCAGAACCATTTCAATCCAAAAAGGTCCTCTGCAAGGTACATCATAATGAAGTTGGAAAAGCTCAAAGACGGAATCTTAAAAGCAATAAGGCAGAAAGATCAAGTTCGTATTAGAGAGCCACCATCAGACTAACAACAGATTTTTCATCAGAAACCCTAAAGGCAAGAAGAGAATAGGGGGATATATTCAAAATACTAAAAGACAAAATTTGCCATCAAAGACTATACCCAGCAATCTATCCTTTGGAAATGAGGGAGAAAAAAATATATTTTCCATAAAAACAAGTACTATGGGTGTTCACCACCACATAACCAGCCCTACAAGATATTCTGAAAGGTATACTACATCACCTATCTGAGCAATAATCATTACCATGAATACAAAGGAATAAAATCCATTAATAGAACAAAAATGCTAATGTTAAAGAGAAAAAATCTATCTAACCACCTCAAAAAAAAACCAACAAACAGAAGGCAAACTATAAAATGGAAATAAAGGAACCAAAGGTATTTAAAACATCCAAGCAAAAATCAAAATGACAGGAGCAAGTAAACATATTTGAATAGTAAGTCTTAATGTAAATGGATTTAATACCCCACTCAAAAGACACAGACTGATTGGATTAATGATAAAGGGATCTATCCAGTAAGAAGACATACTAATCATAAGTATATATCCACCCAACATTGGATTACCCGGATAACTTAAGCAAATGTTATTAGACCTAAAGAAAGAGATACACTATAATATCACAATAGTTGGGGACATGAGTTCCCCTCTCTCATCATTGGACACATCATCAAGGTGAAAAATCAACAGAAACACATGATCGAAACTGCACTTTAGACCAATTGGACTTGGCAGACATCTACAGAACATTTCATTCAGCAACCACAGCATATGTTTTTCTCAGCACAATGAACACGCTCCAGGATACACCACGTGTTAGGTCATAAATCAATACTCAGCAAATTTTTATAATTGAAATTATTTTATTTATATATTTTGACAACAATTGATTTAAACTAGAGATCAATAACAAAGAAAACTCTGGAAAGTTTACAAATACGTGAAAATTAAACAACAATCTCCTGTATGACATATGGGTCCAAGAAGAAATTAAACAGCAATTCAAAAAATTTCTTGAAAGTAATAAAAACAAAGACAAATCATATCAAAACATGGGATATTGCAGAAGCAGTACTGAGGGAAATTGATTGTGATAAATGCTTATATTGGAAGACTAGAAGGGCTGTAAATAAATATTTGAACACTACACCTCAAAGAATTAGGAAAATAAAAACAATCCAACAACAAAAATAGTAGAAAGAAAGAAATCATTAAGATCAGATCAATACTAAATGAAATAGAACATGCCCCAAATGATACAAATGATCAATGAAAGGAAAAGTGTTTTTTGAGTAGATAATCAAAATAGACACACTTTTAGGTAGGGTAAGAAAATAGAGAAGACACAAATAATAATCAGAAATGAAAAAGAAGACATCAAAACCTGTACCACAGAAACACAAAGAATCATTGGGGACTGTTATAAACAACTCTGCAAAAGTAAATTTGAAAACCTGGAGGAAATATAGAAATTTCTGGACACATAGAACCTACAAAGACTGAATCAGGAAGATATAAAAAACTTGAACAGACCAATACCAAGCAATGAGATTGAAGCAGTAATCAGCAATCTTCCAACAAAGAAAATGCCAGGACCAGATGGCTTTCCTGCTGAACTCTACCAAACCTTTCAAGAGGAATTAATACCAATTCTCTTGAAACTATTCCAAAAAATTGGAACAGAGGTCATTCTCCCAAACTCATTCTGAGGCAAACATCACCCTGATCCCAAAAGCAGATAAATACACCACCAAATCAGAAAACTATAGGCCAATATATTTGATGAATATAGATGGGAAAACCATCAATAAAATATCCACAATTAGAATCCAGCAACACATACAAAAAAATTATACATCATGATCAAGTAGGATCCATTTCAGGGATGCAAGAATCATTCAACATACACAAGTCAATAAATGTGATACATACCATCAACAAAATCAGGGAGAAAAACCATATGATTATGTGAACAGACATTGAAGAAGCATTTGACAAAACTCAACATCACTTTATGGTAGAGTGTCAGCAAATTAGGTATAGAAGGAAAGTATCTCAACATGATAAAGTCATATATGACAAACCTAATGTCATCATCCTGAATGGGGAGAAGTTAAAAGCTTTTCCTTAAGAACGGGAACAAGACAAGGATATCTACCTTCAGCTGTTATTTAACATAGTGTAGGAAGTACTAGCCAGAGGAGTCAGGCAAGAGAAAGAAAGCAAGGGCATCCCAAACAGAAAAGAGAAAGTCAAATTATCCCTGTTTGCAGACATAATGATTCTATATACAGAAAACCTTAAAAAGTTTCCAAAGAAGCTCTTAGAGTCAGTAAACAATTTAGGTAAAGCAGCAGGATACATCAACATGCAAAAATCATGAGTGTTGGAAGCTCTCAAATCAAGATGGCGGAATAGACGGTCCACAGCATCACTCTCTCCCACAAATCAACCAATTTACAACTATGAAAATGTAACATCTGCCAAGCTGGGGCCACTGGAGCTCAGGGGAAGAGGACGAGAGACCTGTGGAACTCATGAAGGCAGGAGAAACTACAACGAGAGAAAGAAAAGGCTACTTTGAGCATTTTGGGCTGTGGCTGCTTTAAGACTTGAGCTGATGAGCACATGGAGCAGGAGTTGGCAGAAGCTGCAGCTCTGCCCTTCAGACGGAGTTACTTGGAGGCAGCAAGAGAGATGAGGGCCTTGGCGGCCCGCAGGACAGCAAGACCGCTAATAGGGTGTTGGTTCCTCGCCACCGGGGACCAACAACACAGGGCGGGAAGGGACCCCGGACCAGCCAGCGGTAACCTCTTGTGGGGCTGAGCGGGATGATGAGTGTCGCAGGCCCGATCCCCTCTGCGCTTCGGCCCCGGGGACAAAGAAAGAACACCGAGCCAGGAGAGCGGTCAAAGCCGGAACTCTGTTTATTACAGCAAGCAGGGGTTTTTATAAGGTACCAGGGGCGGGGGAGCTCTTATCCAATAGGGAGTTGACACACTGCTACCCGGGAGGAGGGGTGAGGACAGGGCAGGCGGGAAAAAAGTGCAGAGTCACCGTACCCCGGAAGTTAGTTCTTTTAAGTTTTGAGTTCTC
>NW_007735194.1:0-81316 GCF_000696425.1 Galeopterus variegatus | reverse complement strand
CACCTGGGTGGGAGGGGGGAGAGGGAGGAGGGAGGGAGGTTTCGGTGAAGGGACACAATAAATAACTACATTGTATATTGACAAAATAAAAAAATATATATATATAAAAAAATGAACTTTAAGTATGAATTACATGTGTAAAGTTCCCATTTGACTGTTTATAAAGATGACTTTTGTTTAACTACCTTAAACATTGGTCTATATTAAAGGAGTCCTAAATATTAAAAAAACAAAAAAAAGAAAACGGGGAGAGAGATGATTGGCTATGGGATGTTAAATAGCGCTGAGTGACTGAAGCAAACAATGGCAGTGTCTGTTGAATCACATTCCAGAAGAAAGGGGACTTTAGGCAATGGACAATGATTATTTCCGTCTCATTGGCAAAATGATTACTCTCTTAAGTGATCTGCTCTTAAATTTATAATCATAAAACACCCACATTTTCAAATACAGTTTTCACCAGGCTTGGAACTCAATTAAGTCTGATTTCCCAGGACCTGATATGTCAGTCATGCAAAGACTGGTATTCCAGCCTGTATGACAGTTACATTTCTCATTGTAAATTGTAAAGTGGCATTTACTTTTCATTATAATTCTTGAGTGCTTGGTTAATGTGACTGGACCTCTGAGAAAATTCTCTGTTCTCAGTTTGCAGACATGCATGTGTTTTCAGCCCGAACTAAAATAATGGCACATTTCGCAAGGGGATACCACAGTGAGTCTTGTTAAACAGTCAACTGTTTTTCTCCAGGATACCCATGATATCTCCACTGATGGAATGCTGTGTTGTTAAATGTTTAACAATCATTGCATAACAATTATTTATCATGAACACCACACACCAAAGTATGAAGGACAGTTGCAAAATTTAATAAGAGCAATAATAGTGAAAATAAATAGTTATAAACATTTATTAAGGTCTTTACAAGAATTGTCTGATTTAAGAGTATAGTTATTATTATTACCTTCATTCTTTTGATGAGGACATTGAAAGAAAAGGGACATAAACTAATTTGGCCAAAATCATAAGGCTACTTGGAAGAGGTCAGATTTGAAACCAGGCCGTCTGACAAGAGGGCTTTGCTCTGAGCCACCAGGCTATATTAGACTTATTTTATTTGCTAAGAGGAAAGGATCTTTTAAGACAATGACTTACTCATCTTATTCAGCACCTGACACAGTACCTTAAATCTGGAAGCTTGATAAAGATTTGTTGGATTGAGTTGAAAATCATTCAGTATCGTTAGGACGATAAACTCTGAATGGAGCTAGCTGACTAAACAAACAGTACTTTACGTAAAAAATAAGGTCCAATATAATTTTTATGCCCTTCAAAATAACCTAAAAGTTAAGGTCTTAAATCCTGGATGTCTCAGAAAAACTTTCTAATAAGTATAATATTTTCTTGATTCTGCTTATAAAAAGTGAGTAGTAACTTTATAGTTACATTTACAAAGCTTTTGAAAAGAATTTTGGTGGGCCTTCAATACTTGTAAACCTCATTATCGTGCCTCAGTACTTTTCACACTTTGTCTCTCAATAATTCAACAGACCGTTTTTAGATAATCTGGATATAAACACTCCACCCCTCCCCCATCACCAAAAGAAGAAAATATAAACAGTCATTTATTAACTAATGATATGCTATTATTTTCTTGAACAAAAAATGGCCAAGACTGACAGAACTGCCAGCTAATTATTTCATTAAAAACAACCCAGAGGAACTATTTCCAAACTTAATTATTTCTAGTATATTCTTCTGAATATTAAATATTAACATTTAATATTAATTTTGTTGGTATTATTATTATTGTAGTGTGTACCTTGAATACAATTTATCTGCTAGATGCAACAAGGATTAGCAGTTTGACAGGTATTCTATGTGAGCTTAGCTGAGGCAGATATATGACTATAATAATCTTAATATTTTTTTCCAGATTGAAAATATTCCTGGTCATGCTATATGGCATAGGTTTTCATACCCTTTCTCATAAATTTATTTGTGCATTGAAGTGGATTTTAAACAACTATCTAAGAGAAAGACTGACCCTATCCTTTTCACTTCTGAGTAGAGCTGACATGGTCTTCAATTTAGCACAAGCTTTTGCTGACCTCCAGCTCTCACAAGAAATCATCCATCTCAATTCCAGTCAATAGCCTATTGAAGGATGTGGGTGTTTGTTCAACACAAGAGCTGCCATCCAGTCACCAGTCATCCCATTTTATCCAAAGCTCAGTTGAGAGAAAACCACACTTAAAGTATTTTCTCAGCCACCTAAAGCATTACTTATACTGATTTCTCTTTGATGTTAGGCCACTAGCCCATGCTAAAGATCAGAGTAAGAAATGGTCCCATGAAATTAGTACTTAAATATTCTACAATGGATATTGCCCTTAATTTTATTTCAAGATATTTTGTTTATGCAAAACACTAGATTAAATTATCTCCATTCTTAGAACAACAAATGAAAATTTTTTGAGAAATTACTTTGTTTATATCATACAGATATGATGGATCACATCCCCAGACAAGGTTCTCCTTTTTGATTTCCTGTGAGAATGTGGAAGCCTGCTTTTTGGCTCACATGTCAAAGCATATGGGTCATTATGGCATGATTCTTAAGCATTACTCTGGACATCATTTTATTCAGCCATCGATTTTTTTAATTCTTAACTTTAACTTATACTATTTTACAGATTATTCATGCTTTTAAAGTGACAGTTTTCCTGAACATATACACAGACTATAAGTAAAGTCAAGTGCCATATGATCTTATTTATAGTCTGCCAAATGACTCAACCAAAAGGTTTTCATTAATCTAAACTCCCTAACCTCATCTTCTGCAATAGCTGTGCATTCTTCTCCAAGGCATCTAGACAGATTTTCCATAATATTTTCTGAAATTACTACTAAAAGATGAAAAAATTCATGAAGGGATGTCACCTCTCAACTCTGGATTTTTATTCTCACTTGTGACATGTTAATTCTGAGAGAAAAGGCTAGAGAAGGAAGGAGAGTCTGCCATTTACAGTCAGAAAGACACATTTCTGAAACTTCTTGGTTAGCTAAGCACATCCTTCCCAGGCTAAAAAACTATGCACACTGCAGACAAATTTGAAGTAGAATCAAAGCTCTCCATGGCATGGTTCCCAGTACTCACCAGTACTTACACACAGGCCTGATGAAATCATGACAGGGTATTCAGATCACCATTGATTTTGCATTCATACATTTTCTTACGAGAGCAATATTATGATACTAAGGTCATCTTTAAAACTAATAACCAAAAAGAAAAATTAAGTACTCAAAATTTGTCTGCCATTTTAAAATTTATAGTCATAGAGGTGAGAAATGGGTCACAAGGAGAGAGACTTCCAGGGGCCAGAAAATGCTGAAATAAGCAAACTTGGCAGAGTCTGGCTGAGATAAAATGGAAAAGGTGTAGGTACTATTTCTCTTAGGATGATAGATAACATCTGGAAATAAGAGCCCTAACAGTCTGATAATCCTTCCAGAAATATTCCAATTTTTAAATGATGTCAAATAATTTTTAAAATATTTCAAAAATGAAAATGCCATGCAGGCCAAAGAAAACAGCCTGCCAGTTTGTGAATTTTAGTTTAAACTGTATATAAATACCTCAAAAGACAGCTTGTGTTTTTTAAATAAAACCTAGAACATTTTGAAAATAGCACTTGGATTTAAATTGTACAGCAAATCATGAAGAGCTTAAAATATTTGTATTTGTGTAGCCATACATACATTCAGTAGTCATTAGGTTATATAAATCTATGTAAGGTTGGAACAAAGACTGAAAATTTAGTACTCCAGAGATTGAAAAATTATATGATAATTATGATGATAAAAGAGTTTATGTTTAAAAAGACATTTAACATAATTTGGTACATTCTAAAGAGTAGCTCACAAATATCAGATGATGACTAAAATAAATATTGATTTTGATTGAAGCTTGAATGCTTCACTCAGTAAAAGCAGAAAAATTGGCTGGGGGCAGGTGTGGTGTCATTTTGGGGAAGATTAAATTCCACATGACCAGTAAATCTATCTCAGAAAAATCAGATGAATATTTCTAGATCTCATTTTACCATTTTTGTCTTGTCCAAATCAATACATATTTCAGTTTTCTCATATCCCAACCCAGAACTTGCTATATAGCATGTGACATTAGGAAAGTTAGCTAATATTTGGTTATTATTTATCGAAAAATCTGCATCTTCTAAGAATTATTCTTCTTTATTGTTGATGTTTAATTCATCAATTTATTTTTTAACTCTACATTATTTTAAGAATGATTCTTGAAAATATATAAACAATATATCCTGACAAAGCACATTTAAATAAGTAAGAAAAGTGATTTTCCATGACAAAAATGTTTGGAAAGTAATGTGAATCTAGGTATGGAGTAAGTGTTGCCACACACACACATGCACACGCACACACATACAGAATGTTGAAAGAATATGATCCAGGTAGCAAGTGAGTACACACGTGCAGTAATCACATACCTTCAACTCCAATTCTCATCTCATCAAAGGGTTGTTCGCATATTTGGCTGTAAGCTTTCTCATAGCACAGATAAATGGTGAAATATGATTAATTATCAGAGTGTCTATTAAGTAAGAAAAATCAATGTCCTGATTTTATTTTCTATACTAATAAGAGAAATAAACTTCTGCTACAACTCTTTAAGAATGAAAACTAGAATTAATATAAAGATGAACTGCATAGTTTCTTTCAATATTCATCAATATAGTCAAAGTAAAAATCATTGAATGATCAATATGATATACTGTATTAACCTCTTATAACACAATCTGATTAGATAAATTCCTGATGACATGACTTCACTTCGAATGAAGATCATAGGGTATATAGAGCAGCATTTCTCACCTCAGCACTGTTAACATTTTGAGCCCAATATTTATTTATTGTGGGGAGCTGTCCCATGAATTATGGGATGTTTATCAGCATCGCTGGCCTATACCCACTAGATGCCAGTAGTAGCCCCACTCTCCCAGTTGTGATAACCCAAATGTACCCAGACATTGCCAAATGTTCCCTGTGGGAGAGGGCAAAATCACCTGACTGAGAAGCAGTGAGTGCCCTGGAGAAGTGGAAAGATTGCACAAAATCCTTCATAAACAGTATACCTTTTAGCTGGGGTTGTGAGAGCAACCAAGTGGCTACCATTGAAGCTTAGTCTGTCTCAAAAGTATCTAGAGTACAGCTTATGTTGGAGAGAATGGTATCTGTAAGTTCAGGGATTTAGATTTCAAAAATTAGCTGCACTGACGGTGGCTGAGGGAGAAATTCCTAGTTACTTTCTACAAATGCACTTTCTCTTCTTTCTAGGCACACAATTCAAGGTGTTCTGCAGCCTCCCTTGTATCAATAAGTGTGTCTGAGTTCCAGCCAGTGGAATGTGAGCAGAAGTGACAAGCACCTGCTTTGGGAAAGGCTTGGAAGAGACATGTCTGAGCCCTCCTTCCTCTTGTCACCTTACTTCTTGTTAGGTGCAGAAAATGATGATCCCCTGGAAGATGATGAATTAACAAGATGGAAAGAGCCTTTTCTCTGGAATGACAAGTGGAAAAGAGCTAATAGTAGCAACTATGCTGGGCTGTTTGGCAAATAAGAAATTTTATTGTGTTTGAGCCCATAAACATTTTGGTTCTATATATCACAATGGTTTAACCTATGCTAAATAGCACAATGGGACTGAATCCTCTTGCCAAACTAATGAAGCTAAATATAAACCTTTTCATGCCATTTCACTGTTTTTAATATATTTGTTCATCATGTGGATATTTGTATACAGTATTACATGAAAATAAGTTTCATTAACATCATTTTATCCTCAAGAGTATTATTTTGGAATGAATATGACACAGGCAGACAATAAAGGACATGAACGCAACAGAGTAAAATGGTAACTAAGAACCAAATAGATTATCCAGATCAAGAAATTCTAAAGAGAAAAGTTACAATACTAACTTTCATCATTATTGCTACTTTCAGTCAAGGAATCCGTGAAGTATAAGCACTTGGCTATTTTTTTCTTAATTGATAAGTAATAATTGTGTATATTTATAGGGTACAGTGTGATATTTTGATCTGTGTGTACATTATAGAAAGATTCAACCAAGCTATTTAATGTATCTATCACCTCACTAACTTATTTTTTTTGTGATGAGAATGTTAAAATCGGCTCTTTTAAAAATTTTAAAATATAAAATAGATTATTATTAACTTATTCTCAAATGTCATATGCATTTGTAAAGCCTCTATAAATTAATGCTTCTGCCCATGTGACTGACATTTCTCACTGACCATGTACTGTGTATTTTTAGCTATCTCTCATCTCCCAAGACTATGAGAAAGACTTTGAACCCCTGAGGTTAGAGCCGGGGTCCTAGGTACCTTGTTTTGTCTGATAACATCTAGCATATGGTCTCCACTTTACTAAGTGGTCAATAAATACTTGACTATAGCTACAACAATAATTTTCTATACCTTCCAATTACTGGAAACAAAAACTAAACTTTGGGAAATAAAATTGTAGGGAAATTTTTGTGATAATCATTTTTTTTCAGACAGCCTATTATTCATATAACTAATTATAAAAGTAGTAAATAACATCAATTTAATATAGATGCTTCACTGATATTGTCTGAGGGACAAGATCAGATATCCTTTATAAATCAGGATAAGAAGATTATGTATTTGGTTCATTATAAATAAATTGTACTTGTGCCATGGGTTGAATGTCCCTGCAAAACTTAATTGCCACTATAACTGCTGAGGGTGGAAAATCCTATTATGGTAATTTAACGGTGCAGCTTCGAAGAGGTGATTAGATTGTATGACTATGTCATAGTGAATGGATTGATAATAGTGGTCAGAGGCGTGGTTCTGAGAGCTTTAAAAGGAGAGCACAAGAAGATACTCTATCTTTGCTCCACCATTTTCTGCCATGTGAGACTCTTGTATTGCTGTAAAGCCACCATCAAAGAAAACCCTCACTGTAAGTGTTCCCTGGATTTTAGACTTTCCAGCATCTGAAACTGCAAGCAATAAATTTGGTTTTCTTATAAATCCTCCAGTTCTGTGTATTTTTGTTATCAGCAACAGAAATGGACTAATACAACTTGTGTCCCACAAAAGTTGCCTCCGGAGTTGGAAGGACACTTCTTGGTTTCAAATCCTGTGATATTCATTGTGGTACTCAACCTTTCTAAATCTTTTTTCTCTCTTTTTCCCCCTTAGGCCATAATGTCTTATATCGAGTCATTGTCAAGTATATTTATAATTTTGTGAAATTTCCAGATCAGCATAATAATCAATATGTAATAATAGCTATTGCACATTTAAAATATATATTAATTAAATGAATATTGTGGATTAAACAAGTGAGTCAAGAGCATTTTTTATTTCTTTCAACAGCCTGAAACTTAGTTTTCTAGAATGGGTTTCCAGGGACTGCCAAGTTAGTTCTCAATCAATATTATAATTTATCTAAAATAAATAAATAAAATAAAATAAAATAAAATACTTGAAGCAGAAGGCTTTTGCCAACTTTTTAACTCTAAGTAAATTTACCCAAATCTTGTAATTTTTTTCTTAATTACAGAAAATATGACCTGCATTAATTAATAAAATGATTTTAATTTTTAAATGATAAATATACTTCTTCCATTTACTTGTTTTTAAATCCAAAAAGGTTTATAAAGCATTATATTTATAGCACATTGATGAAGTTTGTTTTTGTGGTTGTCATTACAAAAGAATCCTAATATTTGCAACACCACAATACTCTAAAATAACGGTACAAAGCAAAGCCTCTCATATTTGTTTTCACTGTAATGTACCTTAGGGGCGAGACGATGGCTGAATATGGTGAGTTTTAGCGGTGAGAATTTAGGATTTGACATTTGCAGCCTAAATTCTAAATGTGGGTGATGTTGGAGTGGGAAGATGGTCTTTTTATAAAGAAAGTGCCATCCATTCTTCCAGTTGGGAAATAGAGTGAAGTAGAAGAATATATTTCAATAATAAATTTATTTTTCTTCATACTAAAGATCTTTTCATATAAATGTCAAACCTAGGACAATTCTGAGAAGTTAATTTTTTAAGTTTTTTAAAGTATTAAAGCTTTGTTAGACAAATACACAAAACTTAAACAACAGAAATTTTTTCACATGCTTTAAAAATGAACCTTAAAACAAACCAAAAAAAGACCTCTGAATTTTAGTTTAGTTTCTAATCCAATGCTGACTCACAGATGCTTATTAAGAACAGACGTTGATCCCCTTAACAATTTGATGGACTAAATAAACTGGGGAGCTGCAAATGAATGATTAATGAAGAAGTCCTAAAAGGAGGGTATGTGTATGACACTGTACTTCTCTACCCTGCTCCTCAAATCAGTGGCCATATTTGGCAAATAAAATTACAGAATACTCAATTAAACTTGAATTTTAGTTTACAATGAATAAGTTTTTAGTATGTCTTATGTAATATTTGACATACCAATGCTAAAAAAGTCATTACTTACTTGAAATTCAAATTTAACTAAGTGCTTTCTATTTTATCTGTAAACTCCACTCAATTGTACTTCTCTAAAAGATAAAATAAAAGTGGACATGCACATACTAACGTGATATATGAACTCAGGTAAGTGACACTGTTCCTCTGAACATGAGTTTGTATCCATTTAAAATGACTGTGTGATGAGATTAACCAAAAGAGTTCAAGGAAATATAATTCCAAGATTTTAAGCCAGAAGATACAGATCACAGGTGTCCATCTCTGAAATTTATAAGCTATGTGGACTTGGGCAGGTCCCTTGACATTACTGAGTCTCGTTCATTTTTTCGTCTCGAGAAGGATAAGAATTTTATTTGCTGCACAGCAGTACTTTTAAGACAAGTTGACTCAACATTTATTGAACAACTAGTAGGTCTGCAGTGTGCACTGTCCTTGGACATTACAAAGAACTTATCCATATCTGTTTATAAAGTTCTCATTATGGTTACGTTTAATATGTTGCACTTTATTTTCTCTTTGATCCAACAATTCTTATAGAAAAAGTTTGAACATCTTTAATGGGTAGATTGTGTTTCCTACTTTTATTGTTAATACTTTAACTTATTGCATTTTGAGAAAAAATTGTGCTCTGATTTCCATATTTTAGAATTTACTGAGTTTTTTTTTGTGACCATAAATACATATACACATTGTGGTGAGGTCATTAATCCATGGAGAATTAAAATGGTTTTATTTTATATTATTGTGTATAAAATCTGTGCATTACATATAACTGATAAGCATATTATTAGGTTCTTCCCAATTCTTTTAAAATCGGTAGTGAGCTTTATTTCATTTCTCCAGTTATTTGAAGCCTGCTTTCCATGTCTCTTTCTGTTATTTCAGCATCATCCATTTCTACAGATTATGTAGCCTTCCATAATGACCTAAACTGCTAATTATATCTGCTTTTTAAAAATTGCTTAGAACTAAATAAATATTTGTTGAATATGGAGTAGAGAATGACTGAAAAGAAAAACGAAGGTAAAAATTATAAATGTTTAATAGATTTGACAAAATGATGGTTGTCACTAACAGGTATAGAAGAGGTGAGAGAATAATAGGACACTTTTTAATAAGAAGCTTATTTACTAAGAAATAGAGGAAGATTGGAGATGCCAACTATGGTGGTGTGTGGAAAATAAAATATATTTTAGATATATTATCTAAGCAATAGCCTTTTTCTTTTTGAATTTCCTTATTTACACTTATATTTAGAAAGTTCTTCCCCACCAAAAGGTAAAATAAATACTACTCTTAACGTACCGGACCGGGGACCGGCAACAGGATCGCAACCCTCGGTGTTGCTCCCGCGCCTCGCTCAGCCAGTGAGCGGGAACCGGTCTGTATGTGGGATCCGAACCCTCGGGCGGGAGCACCGCCGCGCTTCCCAAGCGGCGCACTTATCCAGTGCGCCACCGGGCCGGCCCCTACTCTTAATTTTTTCTGACTTTTTCTTGTCTTTGTTTCTTTTAAGATTTGACTATTTCTGGTTTTATTTCCATATCTTTTGTATGAAACATAATGTTTCTCATATAATTTATAATTATCTATTGATTTGATATAATCACTTTATTATATATTATGATGTGTGGCACATTATATTTTGGGTGGCATCAAATTTTTAAAATTTTAACCAATGATTTTTTTCTCCCCATATATTCTTTTGTTCTACCGCCCTTCCAGCTTGTAGTAGATATTCACAACAGACGAAATAGTGAGACTTTCTCTGAGGGGGAAACAAATGTAAAGGCAAGCTAAGAGATTTGAGAAAATCACCCTGCATAAAAAGCAAAGTTTCCATAACCTATCACATTTCCTTTCTTCTCTCCTAGACTAGACTTAAAAATATTATTGAGAATAGAAAAGGTGGAGAGCCTTAAGAAAAACGGGTTGTGCTCAGATATTTTGTATCTCTGACAAAGAAAAGCCTTCTTCCCTGAGTAGTCTTAATCTCCAAACCCCAGGGAAAAGAAGCATGTTAGAGTCTAAAAGCCTTTAATAGAATCTAATATATTAAATTAAAGATAAGTTTAACTGATTAATTTTATAATCAATCTTGTAGTATTAGTAAAAATCTAGTTTTAGTTTTCTAAGTTTTTGATGTAATACTTGCATAGTGTATTGATAGAAGAATTTTTGTTAGAGATTAATAAATTGTCAATGAACAACAAATAATAATTAAAGTTTATCTACATACTTTAAAGCCCTTAGAAAAGTGTCACATATTTTTCTTAAAAAGAACATCACTTCAGTTCCTGCTTTAGAGCTCTCTGATTCTATGAAATAATTTTACAATGCCACTGGAAGAAGAGAAGTACAAGATGAAAGCATTGGTACTCTGACAAGTTAATAAAGTCCACCTTATTAAAGCATCCCTCTGGCAGCTCCCGACATCACTAGTGCTCACTGTGCTATCCTAAACCCTGCAGCCTCTCTCCTTTCCCTTGACATGTGTAATTTATTTTAAATATTTGAGACCCTAACCTGGCAAAAAAAAAAAAAAAAAAAAAGCAGAATACATTATTATTTGTAATTGAATTCCATTTGGGGCTTAGAGAGATCCAATGTACTCAGCCCGTGATCAAATATAGACAAAAAACAACAAACAAACGGGAAAAAAAAAAAAAAAAAAAAAAAAGCAGAATACATTATTATTTGTAATTGAATTCCATTTGGGGCTTAGAGAGATCCAATGTACTCAGCCCGTGATCAAATATAGACAAAAAACAACAAACAAACAAAAGAAAAGTGGAATTTTACTCTATAGAATGATGAACACTAATTGACAATCTCAATGACAGTTAGCATTCACTGGACTCTTGTCCAATTTCTATTTTGGTTCCAGGCTGTCTGCATATGTGATTGGTCCTTAGAGCAATCCTGTGATGTGCATTCTATTGTTGTCCTCACTTTGTCAGCAGGATGCTTAAACATGGGAAGGTTAGATGGCTTATCCATGTATGCACAGCTAAAGAGAAGGACAGATAATTAAACAGGCCACATTACACCAGAGTAAATGTTTGGGACCAGGTCCTGGGCTCTAGCTTATTAAGGAAAACAGTACAGAAAATATGATAACAATGCAAGTCAATATTTTTCTATGATACAACAATGATTTTGATAAAATACTATTTAGATTATATTACTATGAAAATGTAAAGAGGCTTTTATGATTAAATGCCAAATATGAAAACACAGCAGAGATATGAATATAATGACAAAAGGGCAATTATGTAACTAAGTTTAATGTCTAAACTATTTCTTGTGTTATCACTTTTAAACTATGTTTATAATGTGTGTGCTATCTCTTTACAGGCAAATCTGGACTTCAGGTTCTCACTTCAAAACCAACTGGCTTTAAAGAGGAAATGTTCTTTAGAACTAGAGATTCAGACTTGCTTTCATTCTTGCACTGAGTATCCCACCAACACAAATTCAAAAGCATAAAATTGAGCTATAAATTTCCAATTGCAAAATTACTCCAAAAATGGCTTAAGACTTCTGTTTGAAAATTGTATTACATATGAATGAATCAGTGGCCAGATAAAATAGGCTAAGAGATAGTCAAAATTAAGACCCATACAACTTCAAACATAATTAAATTAAAATTACTTAGGTCTCCAAAGTCCAAGGTGGAAGGAATCTGGCTTTAAATCCAGTATTCATTACGTTTTACAAGTGAGAGAGCTTCGTCTGTGGCCAAAGCTCCCTTGGAATCTAAACAGGGGGTAAAAATCCTGTCTTAAATAATTATGGGGCAGAAAAGAACTAACAATATCAAATTTTAAATACTGCTATTATTGTAGTTAATCAACAAATTATCAGGATCTGTGTCACTGGACAAGAAGAAGAGATGGCAACAGGACTGTCCTTGAGCTGTTGGGACCAAACACCATCACTTAACTAAATTAGACAAATTGAAAGAAAAAAAGGAAAGAAAGATGAGAATGAAGTTAGAGAAGGTGGCCCAAGTGTGTGTTTGATGGGAAGGGGACAAGGAGGGCATATTCTTGGATGAAAAAGTTGCCAAAATAAAGAGCTCTGCAGGCTCTTAGCTGGTATGTCCCAAGGACAATTGAAGCTAAAATTTCTCAGTCTCCTAACTGAGAAGTTCAGTAGTGCCTCTTAAAATTGACTGTAAAGTGAGCAATGAGTAGAACCACAATAAAGCTTCAAACATGGTATCTCCTTTATGGAATGCAGGTGCTAATTGGATGTGTACAATGACACCTCTACTCGCACAAATAGTTAAGGTAAAGTTCCTGAAAATCACAGTGCAATATCACTTCTCCCCCCGCCTCTTTCCCAAATCCAGGGTTTTTTTTTTTTTTTTTTTTTTTTTTTTTTTTTTTTTTTTTATCTAAATCACTAGAAGCTAACCAGTGTGTGTAGGTATTTGTAAAACTATGTCCCTTCCATAGGAATCTTACTGAACCTTATTGGCCAAGTAACCTAGAGAAAATACCCTTGTGCTGGGAGCTGGAACACACGTTTAATCCATTAAAATACTGTGTATAATTTTATTGAAAATAGTTATGATTTTCTAAACATGTACGTGTATGTAGAGACCAGAAACCTTTAAGTATCTTTCCCTTTAGTTTTAATCCAAATATGCTGAAGTTTTATGTTCTTTTATAAGTACATGTTGGCATTTAATTAATGTTTTTTAATCTTCCACAAAGGGATTATGGAAAATACAAAAACATAGAACATTTAATAGCTAAGGATCGCTGTCTTAGTCCATTATATGTTACTATAACAGAATACCTGAGTGTTTTAGTTCGTTTTGTGTTGCTATAACAGAACTACCTGAGACTGGGTAATTTATAAGGAAAAGAGGTTTATTTGGCTTACGATTCTGGGACAGCTGCATCTGGCACAGGCCTCAGGCTGCTTCGACTCATGGTGGAAAGCGGCAGGCAGCCAGTGGGTACAAACAGATCACATGGCAAGATTAAGCAAGAGAGAGGAAGCAAGAGAGAGAGAACGTGCCAGGGTCCTTTCTTTTCTTTTCTTTTTTTTTTTTTTTTTTTTTGCAACAAGCTCTCGCGGGAACTAATAGAGCGGGAACTCACTCATTAATCCCCCCTCCCCCAGGGAGAGCATTAATCCATTCATAAGTGATCTGCTCCCATGACTCAATCAGTTTCCAACACTGCCACATTGGAGATCAAATTTCCACATGAGTTTTGGAGGGGACAACACATCCAAACTCCATCACTGAGACTGGGTAATTTATAAAGAAAAGAGGTTTATTTTGGATCATAGTTCTGGAGGCTGGGAAGTCCAAGTTTGGGTGACTGCATCTGGTCAGCTACTAGTGAGGGCCTCTGCTGCATCATAACATGACAGAGAAGCAGAATGCAGAGCAGGTGCATGTGAAAGTGGCAAAAAATGAGGGGCAGCCTCCCTTTGTAACACCCGCTCCCTCAGTAACTCAATCATCAGAATGAGAACTTACTCACTCCATTGAGAATTATTCAGTCTCCTGAGAACAGCATTAATTCCTCTAATAACCTCCTCACTTATTAAAGGCCTCACCTCTCAACACTGCCAACACCAGGGACAAAATTTCCAACACATGAATTTTAGGGGGCATGTTCAAACCAATGCCTAAAAATTCTTTGTAAAACTATTAATAGATCACTATGAGTATTTATAATGCAAATAAGAGCATATCTCTAAAACAGGTTATTTAAAATGTTCTAGTGTTTATTAAATAATTTAGTTCTGTGGAATCTATATCAGGAATCATCAGACTTCTGTAAACAGCTAGGTAGTAAACAGTAGGCTTTGTGGACCATACATTCTCTGTCACAACTACTTAACTCTGTCATTCCAGTACAGAAGCAGCCATGGACAAGTAACACATAAGTGTGAATGTGTTCCAGTAAGTTTTTCACAAAAGCTCATGGTAAACTGGATTTTGTTCATGGGTCACGGTTTGCCAACACTAATCTAGATAATGTGGGAAAACTAAATATTTGTTAAAATCATTCTTCATTATCATGGACATTTTAGAACATTAAAAGTCTAAAATTCCTCTTTTTTGAACGTTGTTGGATTCACTGACATCTTTAATATGCTTTCAAATTTGGAGGTAAAACATTACTGAGATAATTACTATAATTACTTAAAGGTCATTAAAATTGAAATTTGACTCTAAAGATAATTATCTTGAATCATAAGAAGTTTTACTTACAAAAATAAAACAGTTAAATTGGAGTTCTAGTCAGCACTTCAAATGTTTACACTTGTGTATTGGGAGACAATTCTTTGCATCTGTCCCATTTCTGCACAACTTACTATCAGAGGTACTATCAGTTTTTGTCCACGCTATATTTCCAGAGATGTTGATATAGTGCACAGCCTCAGCAGACACAGTGTATCCATCTGGATCAGAGAGTGCATGTTTGTTTGCTGTCCAGTATAATAATGACAATATCTTTCTATGAGATAAAGGTTAGTCAGTTTTGCTTGTAGCCTATTACAAAAGCTTCAGGTTCCGACTGCTCTAGATTCCTCAGCTGTGAGGGAAAACCACCTCACCCCACTTGGTGGGGACTTGGACTTGGTAATAAACTTTCTTGTCTGATCCAGGACTCTAGTGCTCTACGAACATGTATTTGAAACTGTGGCAGGCTAATTTGTTAGCTTGCAAATAGGGTAAAGTCCCAGATCTTTCACAGTTCTTGATAACCTGTTTTGTTCTTTTCATCACCTTATTTCTTTTTGGTATAAATGCTGTCTAAGCTATTAAGTGCTCTATATTTTTGTATTTGCTATAATCCCTTTGTGGAAGGTTAAAAAAAATTTTAATTAAATGCCAACATGTACTTATAAAAGAACATAAAACTTCAGCATATTTGGATTAAAACTAAAGGGAAAGATACTTATTCAAAATAAAATATGTTCTCGGGTTTCCTTAGGAAAAGAAAATGACTTTTTTTTCCCCCAACTGGTTCATTTTTTTATGCAAAACAAAAATGACTTTCCCAATATATTTTTTTGAGGTGGTAAGTTTACAAGATCCTTCTTGAAACTAAAAATTTAAACAAGTAAGGACAAAAGGAAAGGTCTTTTAAAATTAAATACTCTGTGATAAACACCAGAAGGTAGCTTGTCTCTTCTGATTACTCATATGTACCTTTCTTGCATTCTCTGTCTTAAATTAACAAAGAAAGACCAATAAGTTAGGGTAAAAAATACTCACTGTACCAAAATGTATGCAAATTTCTCTGGATTTTTCACTTTTATCCCTCTTTGTTAGGCTCAGGATGCAGGTGAAGCAGTTCTTACAGACAGTGTGTGTGACAGTAAGTTTCTACTAACTTATAAGAGCCTAAGATTAAGTTTTCAGGAAATGTGAAAAATGGTTCTTAAGCCATTGGTAGTTCTGAATTAGCTATGATAAAATATTTACACCACATAAGTCAACAAACACTTCAAATTATGAAACAGAGCTTTTTCTTTTTTTCCTGAACAGCTGATTTTCCAGCACATAACTTAGACCATTATTAATGGCAAAAAGTCCTACCCCTTAGTTCCTTTCCTTAATTTACAAATGAATTTTGTATAATATCCCAAGGCAAATGGATATGAATATTGTGCATCATCTATATGTTTAGTTTATGCACTTATTAAAGGCTGTTCTTACAGAAGAGTTTATTATATCACAGTTACTAAAAACAAAAATCCAAACAAAAAAAATGTAATTGTATAATTCCTTGTTTAATACCCTGTTTCTATTTCAAGTAAGAGGGTGTTTACTCAAGTAAGCCTCAAGTAAGAGGGTATTAAATGATATAATAAGAAAATATATAACAAATCTCTGTACTTTAACTATTACCCTCAAGGTTTGGGGGAAGTTAAGAAGAAGAATGAGATGTTAAAGAAAAAAGTGACAAAAACTATAACAACACATATTTAAAACACCCTGAAAAAAACTTTTGCCATAGAAAGTATGAGCACCACTCCAAGGGGGGAAATAGAATTGTGTTTGAAGAAAATAGTCACAGAGAGCTGAAGAAGTTGCTTACCTTGCCTCCAAATCTTTGACAACTAGAAAGTACATGTTCCCATAATAAAATAATTGTATATTTCAATGTTGTACATATTGTCTTTGGTCTTATTTATGGGACAAGGTCACTTTCCCTGAAGATATCACACAGTAAATAACATCTTGTACAATCTGACCTACTGGGTCCTATCAAGGAATACATATTAAAACCTCTAGATCCTTGCTGAAACAGATCACACCAGATTTTCTTGGAAGTCATTCTAATAGTAGCAATAAGAAAATTCGACACATACATTCAACTGTAAAAAATTTTCCACACAAAGAAATAAGCAGAACATTGTATTTTCTGAACACGAGGAAGAAAACAATAGGACATGCGTGCCTAACCCTGGTATCACCACCAGTTAAAATGGGAACAGGAAAGATGAAGACCCCACCTATTCATTTTGGAAAGGCAGGCATTAGAAGTCCTCTGGCCTGTGCTACTATTAATGGTTGCTATCCTTGCAGACTAACTGGTCTTACAGATTTAATTATTTGTTGACAAATAAATGAAGAATTGACAATAAGTGCTTAAAAAACTCTTAGGTGGTATTGGACAAATATTTGCTGTGTATGAGGTATGTAAGTACCATGCTCCTGAAACTTTGATGTACATGTACATCACCTAGGCCAGTTATTTACTTTTTAAACCACTTTACTGAGGCATGCTTGACATATGAAAAGCTGTACATAGTTAATACCTACATCTCAATGGGTCTGGAAAAAACTATGTACCTGTGAAACTTTTACCACCATCAAAGCCATAAACATGCCTATTATCTTCAAAGTTTCCTTCCTTCCCCTTTATTATTATTATTCATTTTTTTCAAGTTTTAATATTTCAGATTCTGATTTAGTAGGTCTGGGGTTGGACCTGAGATTCTGCATTTCTAACAGGCTCCCAGGAGATGGCAATGGAATAGCAAGGAATTAATCTTCCTGATAGAGTGGTTGTAATAATTTTTAGTTATGTCTTCCCCATGTGAGACTTTGAGAGCTAAAATCTATAACACCTGCCTTAGAAGTATCCTCGGATACTTTATTAGGGAGTTGTGCCCTGAATTTTAGTAGCCCTGCCTGCCTGCTTCTTCTATAGTATACAGCCAGGTGGCCCAGAGTGAGCGAGAACAAATATGGTTCTACTAACATCAGTTCTCCAAACTGGTTCTCGTATTAACCTGCTCAGCCTCTCATTGACAGCCTTCTTCTGACTTAGATTACTGAGAGAGTGGGCTTCTAAAACCTCATCAGGTGGACCAGTAATCAAGAAACAACTCATAAACTTGGGGAACTTATCCCACTGGAAAAAAAAAATGGACATATTACATTAATTGAGTTCTCGCCACAAAAAAATAAGCATGTGAGGTAATGCATATATTAATTGGCTGATTTAGCCATTCCATAATGTTACATATTTTAAAGTATCGTGTTGTGTATAATAACTATGTGTAATTTTATTTGTCAATTTAATAATAATAATTAATTGGGTTTAACAGTGCTTTACAGTCAACCATTAAAATGAAAACCTCAGTCAAACAAATCATTAGAAGAAAATCATGTAGCTACTGGATATTATTTCTGCTATATTTTACTTTGCTCAACCTGACCCAGACCATTGCCACCTTGGGAAATTATATTTCATTTACTAGTTCTGTACCAACAAGCTGAGCTGAGCCCAGATGGATCTAGCTGCATCTGTCCGCAGTGTTCCAGCCAGACTATTTGAGACCCGACCATCTGGGTTCCATAAAGATATTGTTCAGATTGGGTCTCACCCTTGGAGTGTGAGCTTCCTCAGCTGAGCCTCTGGTAATGCCAGAGCAAATATAAATGTGTGGAGTGAATAATTATATTCATTATAAATGGGACAAAAGGAGAGAAATTGTTCCAAATTTTTTTCTTCTCTGGCACATTTTACTTATAGAGGAATCAGAAATTGTTGAGATTTGTGTATTATCAGTTTTCAGTTTCTTTGGATCTTCAAGAATTTAAATGAAGACAGTCTTCCTCTGCCTCAAAAGCAAAACTAATATTGGGTACTGATCATGCAGTTCTGAACTTTCAACTCCTAAGATAATTTAGTTTTTGCATTGCAGATTTTTCAATATTTATGTTGAAAGAAGTATATGCTACATATCTTAGAAATATTGTTTATAAATGAGACCATACTCTGGTAATTCTAAACACAAAACAATTTATAAATCTGAAAACAGTGTGCTTGCTACTACAAAATAATACTTGTACATTTACTTTAATATCCGTTTCTGTTATAATAGAGTCATTTTCAGTTTTATTGGTTTATATCTAATTCTTGTCCATTTATTAGTTTCTTTGAACAAACAGCTCTTAGATTTACTTTTCAACTTCCCTGCTTTTCTGATTTACTAAATTTGAATTTTGTTGTTATTATTTTCATCTGCTTTCTTTTGTTTATTTTTCCAAATTCTTCAGTGAAATGATAACATCTTTGTTTAAAATTGTTTTCTAAATTTTATTATAGACATAATACAAACACATTCCTGTTGTAAAAATTTGAGAGTATAGAGTATAAACTAATATAGGGACCCCCATCTACCTTTCCATCATACAACTATTCTCTCTTCTATTTTAGTTCATACACCTGAGATAACTATTTCTTGACAGCCTTCTATAAAATTTCAAGAAATTTAAAAATATATATACATATAAGTGCTTAAACAAATAGCATCATATTAAACGTTATTCTTTACATTACTCATTCAACTTTTTTAAATTAAAGTTTATATTAAGCATGTGCGGGTGTGTGTATGTATCTCCTTTTTCTAACTCACACAGCTTTCCATCCTTTGAGAGTGTCTTAACTGACTGAAATATCCTGCCAATATAGATTTATAAATATTTTCTATGTTCCTGTTCTTATTTTGCTGTGTTTTCTATGCTTCTGTTCTGATGATGCTTAACACATACTTGTACATACACTGCTGTGCTCTAGTGTATGTATATTTTTAGTATAGATTCCTATTTGGAAATTTTTGCATCAAAGAGCATGAACATTTTAAAATTTGAAATACATACTAAAATTACCCTGCATAATTTTGTTCCAATTTCCATTTTCACCAAAATTGTTTGACAGGACCTATTTCCCTCTATCCTCTCAACTTTTTATTCATCATCAATCTAACAGCTATAAACTTAAATTTTGTTCTAATTTGCACTTATTTGAAATTTTCTTTTAAGACTTACTTGTATCTTTGAACTTATTATTAAATGTTCATATCGAATTATATCTCTGATTCAGATGAGTCTAACTGGCTATTAATTCATTTGTGTTATCTCAGCAACTTACCAAATTATCATGGCGAATAAAAGAATATGTTGAGAGAAAAATTACTGCAAATGAAATGAGAAATTAAAAATGGTACATGCTCTTTCCATTTGATCTACCTTGTATTTAGCACTGATAAAAAGAATTTAAAACTCTTATTGGAATGAGGTTTTATAAAAATAATCTAGAGATAAGTTGGAGAATTTATTAAATTCCTCACTTCAGGAATTGTGCTAATAGTTTCTATTCCTGATTCCCTTCCCTTGACTAAGGTTTGGACATGGGCAAAGCCACACTGTCCGAGTTTTGACTAGCACTCAGAGTTAGTCAAATGCAAGGAAAAACATGGAAAAGACCTGCTGAATATGATCAGTTTTCAGTGTAACTTATCCACGAGGGTTGTCTCTTTCCTTAGCCCACACGTGAGTTCTCTTTTAGAAGCCATGGAGAGATTTATCATTAATTATAGTCATTTTTTAAAATTATCTAAATTCTTCTCTTTAACTCTATTTTGTTATGTTTATCTTTGTTATTCTTAATATTCCTAAATTTTTCTGCAAACTTTTTCTTTAAATAGGTCAATCTTGTTTTCTTTAGCAGCATATTACCAAAGACGATGATACAATTAAAGTCATGAAAAAAGTTAATGTGAATTGGTGTCCTTAATGATTTCTACTTGCAGACAGCCCCTAAAATTTATTAAATTAACGTCTTTCAATCAAGTGTATGTTTAACCTCAGAACAAGGCAAAGTTTATAAAAACACTTAGTATGCTGCAGACACTTTTCAGTGTTACAGTACAGAAAAATCACACTTGATATATGGAAATATTGCTGCAAATATATTTCAATCAAATCATGTTAAATCATTAATTTAAAAAATATATATCTGTGTGTTATTTATGAGTCTTGTTATAGTCTCATAAATTCTATATCCTTGGCATATTTAGGTTTGTGCTCTTTTGTATTTGCTTCTGAGAAGAAAAGTTGGTGAAATGACTTCACACTTCAAATCGAGTTTCATAGATAAGACATTGTTACAGTTTACATTTTCCCACAGTCTATCTCTGCTTTCTACTTGATTGCTAGTTCCCTGGCAGCTTAAAAAAAAAAGACAAAAAGGGTACCAAAAATGATTGCATGAAGATTTTTTCCAAACATTTCAAAGGAGGTCTAAAGAAATAAACCAAATCCATGCTTATTATTATTTTTTTATATTTCATTAATAAACATGATGTATATACAGTACTTACTACTCTCCTTTGAAGTAGCATAATTAATTTTAGGGAGATGAGAGCTTATACAAATCAAACAATTTTCACATTTGGTTAAAATTGTTTTGTAAATAATATTAAATCAAGTAACTTTATTTCAGAAGAGAAACTAAAGTCACACACAAAATGCTATCTTGTCTCTTTTTGTTCACAATAGCCATGCAAATATGGTTGAATGAAAACACTGCATGTAAATATATAAAATACATATTCTGCCTCTAAATGATTACTTTATGTGAAGCCACTAAAGAACCATCTCTTCCTTATAGAATTCTTGTTTTCCAGTCAGTACAGTTTTTTTATTGACTCCTCCAAGGCTTACTGTCTATGAGATTATACAGAAATGGAAGAAAAAGAAAAAAAAATCAAAGATCCTTCCAAGGTTTTAGAATAAACACCTAGCAGAGTAATTATGTTCTTTTCTAAAATGTAGAAAGTGAGATAAAAGTTATATGAAAGAAAATAGAAGTTAAATTTTAAGATGAAGAGTTTGAACTCATTGTGTGATATCCCTGTATAAATCAGTGCATAGCACAGACCCAGAACTGTATTTCAGGTGAGAGTTTGGGGCTCCTCATTATAAAGTAAGAACTGAGACTCAACACATGATCTGTTCACCTAGGGAAAGTATGTACAAAAATGAATAGCTGTAAGTCAAGGGCTCAGCATGTTGTTTGCACATAATTTAAAAAAATGAGATCTGGGATGAGAGAGAGAAAAAAAGTGTCTAGAGAATAAGACACTTTCAAGAAAGAAAAGAATGATAGAACCAACATTAATATAGAATATTAAACTATTCTGTCTTTGATATTCAAAAATAATGAAATTGATTAGCTCTCAATGGAATATGCACTTTCAGGAGTTGTTAAATTCAAATAGTCATGGGGAATATATCTACACATCTTCACTTATGCTCCAGAAGCAAGATTTATAGAAAAGATGGACTAGATTAGAAGTAAAGGTGAGGCCCACGATAAAAAATAAACCATATAGCTTTATTTTTCTCTAAGTCAATTTAGTTCTATAATTACTTACTAAATGTTCAATTTAAAAGTCACAGAACAAAGAAGCAACAGAATCAGTGATTAGTCTGAAAGATATTGCAAGCTCAGTATAGGAAGGAGATGTGGTGACATGTTGGTTCTATAATGAGACAAAGCAGTATATTGGAAGGGCTGAAATTAAAGGCACTAAACCCAATTTGGTATTTGAGAAGATATATCATTTTATCTTACATATATGAGGAAGATTTCTTCTAAGAGAAAGAACTAGAACCAAGCATAAAGGATGTGTGGTCAAGGAATGTATGGGTGTTTTAACTGCTTCCTACTCACACTGTTGGCAAGGGAGGTACACCCCTCCAGGGTTATGGTGATGGCCAACCACACAACACACAACACTGGCCAGATGAGATCCACAGCAGTCTGTTAATCACATACACTCACAGCCTGGGGGAGAAGGGGATAGCACTTCATAGGGCCACACAGGAGTTACATTTGGAAATAGAGTGAGTATGCAGGGGATATGGGAGGTAGACATTGTAGTACAAAGAGGGTTGTGTGACCTCTGATTGCCATGACAGAATGTGATTTACTTGTTCGAATAAATTCCTGGGTGGGAAGAGAACTGAAACACACTGCTCAGGAATACACAGAAATTGTACCTGGTCCTTTTGATGAGGAGAGTCATTTGACGAGAGGCCTTTATCTGTGGAAGCTCAATGGGGAGGTGAACCTATGGATAGACTATTTGACACCTCCTGTTTTCACAGATTCCAAGGCAGCACATCATATTGGGCCTCAGTTATAGGGCTTATGTTACAGTGGGGAGATAAAATATGGCTGCAGTGTAGAGAAGGAAGCGTGATTTCATGTGCCGTAAAGAGTGAGGCATTGTCATCTCTCTCTCTCTCTCTCTCACACACACACACACACACACACACACACCCAAATACGCATACCATGTTACTGCAAATTGTTGTTTCTCTGACAGCTGTAAAGATTAAGAAATCCTCATGGGTTTTCTACATTGAGGCATGCCTCCTCTTGCAGATTTCATGGATGAAGCGATTTCATTGATGTCTATCAGATGTCTCAGCAAACAATTCTGACCATTGAGGAACCTGTCCTCCTACCCATGCCCATCTGGAGAGCCAGCAGGAAAGAGCAACCCCAAATTAGGCAAGGAGAGCAGAAGGTTGAAGAAGCCTCAGCAAGTGGGAGAAGTCCAGGCTCCACTCGTTTTGCCATTTAGTTCCAGCAGCAAGTCAGGCCCTCCCAGTCCAGGAAGAGTTACACCATCCCGCAGAAGTGGAGTTATAAACTCCCTGCCACTCTCAGCAGTTACAGGAGTAAGTGGTTGAGAAGCTGCTACTTATTCTGTCAGTTATCACCACCTGTTATTTACTTAGTGCCAAAGGAACTCTCTAATCTATTTCTTTAAAAGGCCTCTAGGGCTGGTTTACAGTGACTTGAGTGCCAAATTTATTCTGTGAGTAAAAGGCCCTGGACAACTGGAAAGTGTCGTTGAAAAGTATGAAAGACTTCCACAAGCTAGTATTTTCATTGCAAAGTTGTAATTAGAATAAATTCAAGAATATATATTTCTTCTGTTAATTTGATCATCACCATAATCTACATTCAGTCACTATACAGTTTTGTCACTACATTTCTTATTAAAAACAGTACATTGTGCAGTGTGTATGTAAACCCGTCTTTTGTGCTGAATAGATCATCTCAATGCACATGCTCTAGAATCTAAAAACACCCAAGATTCTTGTTTTTTTAGATTTCCCAAAAACTTAATAAAATATGCCCCCATGTGTTGTAAATTATATTTTCAAGTTCTTTCCAGTCAAGGGGCCGATATCAAAGCAGTAAAATCACTTTGTAGAAGCCAATTCGCTGACATAACTCTAAACACAATCTTCATGCTTACAGATAAAGCCCTCAGACATTCAGGCTTTTATGCTTGGTATTAAAGGCTCCCTTTTGTAGCCTAATAAAAAAGAAACATAAGTTATTTTTACAAAAGGCATTCATCTACGAGAGACTCACTTTACATACTGATGTTATTACCTCCCAGCCTCATCTTTGGACAATGCCATTTAATTCTGCACATATAGTTACCAGAGAATCTACCTTTTTTTTTCATTATTTGAATTCACTAGTTACAGAAAATAATGTAAGATTTAATAACTTTAATGCTATTCACTTACAAGACCACTTCATATGCAGTAGAGATTATTTGTTTAAAAACAAATTTCTGTATTTAAAGGAATAGACTAAATGCAACTTTTTATAGGGGAGAGCACATGGGCTGTGCATTTCATGTGTTATGCAGTCTTGCATACTTTAAACTTCCTTGAATTCAGGTTGCCATAATGTTAAATGGATATAATTTTTATTTCTTAAAATGACTTTTGTGAATGCAATGTTGTAAGTATAGGGGTGTTTGTGGAACTGGATCCCCCTTGCAACTGGCAGAAGCCTAACCAATGTTACTTCTTACTTTTTTGCTTTTCTTTAGCTCTGATCTGCTCATAGTATTTGTGTGTGTATTTGTGTGCTTAATTTATAAAAAAGTATTTATTTTTCAGGAGTTAGCCATTTGTTTTACAAAAGACATAAAATACGAATAATCAAATTGGAGAAAATAAATAAGCCAATAATTCTTTCACCTTAAGACAATTGTTAACTCTTTTGTTATAATACTCATAATTCTTTTTATTCATATATTTTTCATAAAATTGTCTTATTTTACATCTTTTTAATTTTTCTTCAAACAATAAGCTGCAAAAAGAAATATTTATAGATTATAATAGTTAAGCATAAATATATTAATTTTGTAAATGTATCATAATAACATTCCTTTATTGCACATTTAAAATGTTTTAAATTTAATTTGTATTAGCAATACTGAAAATAAATTTATGTGCAATTAAATTTTACACTGAATTTTATTTTCTCAAAATAATTTCCAGGAACAGAATTTCTAATTCAATTGGTATGTGTACATTTTTTGTATCCACATATGTAGAGGGTTAGAAATCTTCATTCTCATTTGATTTTTAGAATAGGGTTTTTAGGTAATGCATGTATGGGGCAAAAGCCGTAGATAATGTGGCAACAGCCCATCTAATCAACCCTAATCACTGTTTAAGTCTGGGATTGTAAACTTTATTGATTTTAGAGCTAACAGGTGGTTAACATACCAATCCTGTTAAGAGATTTTAAAGAATTGCTGTAGGAAAAAATGTGAAAAAATGTTTGCTAAGGGCAAGCTGTCTGTTGGTAGAAACTTTAGAGAAAATTATGCTTAGATTTAATTGTAAGAATGTAACTTTTACTTAAATCATTTAAGGAGAGGTTATATTTTAGATAATGATCAGTTTGACCAACTTAGCTTTTCAGAAATTGTACTTTGGAATGTCGCATTGTTAATTTTACTGATGTTGCTAGTTTCCATTGTTTAAGTTATACTTACTTAGCCTTAGACAACTTTTGTCACACTGCCCTTGTCTTTGTGTCTTTTTTTTTTTTTTTTTTTTTTTTTTTTTTTTTTTTTTTTTTTTTTTTTTTTTTTTTTTTTTTTTTTTGTGACCGGTAAGGGGATCGCAACCCTTGGCTTGGTGATGCCCGCACCACGCTCACTGTGAGCGCACCGGCCATCCCTTTATAGGATCCTAACCCATCCCTATATAGGATCCATACCCGTGGCGGGAGCACGGCTGCGCTCCCAGCGCCGCAGTCTCCCGAGTGAGCCATGGGGTCGGCCCCTTTGTGTCTTTTTGAAATGAACAAATCAACTGGTTTTTCTTGTGAAACTTCCTTGTCTTTACAATCAAAACCAGAAGCTAACTTTGAATTGGGGATGTACCCAGTTTTTTGCTTCTAACAGAGAAGTTGCTGAGGTGCAGTCACTTCAGCCTTCTCATTGCATTCATATTGCTTTGAGTAATCCTTTTTTTGTGCCTCTGTTACACAGAGAGAAGTGTAATACATATATACACATACAAAAAGTGATAAATATTTCCTTAGTCTCTAGTTCAGGGGACAAAATCAAAATGAAGAAAATTCTAAGTAATTGAGACCTTCATTGTCATAACTTATAAAATTGTCTTGAATATGATTAAACTTCTGAAAAGAATATTAATATTATTTGTTTTTTACTTTCCTCACACTATTATTGGAAATTTAAGGCCTCCCTATGATTTATGATTTTAACAATTGCTTCTGTAAAAATCATTTAATTCAGATTTCTACATTCATAAAAAGTATTCACATCCTTCCTTCTGGTATATGGATCTATATTTAAACTATTAGTTAAAATTATGTCTTTCTCAAACTTTAACATTGCCTGCATATGCTGTAGGTAGCTCATTTGTTTCTGGTATAATGCATATACAAATTGTATAATGTTTAGATTATTGCCTCCATATTGCTGACTGTTTTTAAAATTTGACATGCAGATCTCACATTTTCTCTTTTAAAATACCATAGAACAATTTTGTATATATTTTTATATTTTCTTTATATATATTTATGCATATATGTGTATGTGGTAGCAATTGATGAGTTTCACCTTTCTTCACAACCTCACTCAATGGCACAAACTTGGCAGGTATTATCATAAAACTCATTTTTAAATCAAAACATTTGGATAAATATTCAAAATGAAAACAATTTTTTAATACTTTTTACTTCAAGAATTTATATCTGGCCAAACAAGAAAATAAAGTTTAGGCTACATTTCTGGGGATATTTTATTTTGAAAGATTCTATTTACATGTGATACCGGAGGAGAGGGTCTAAAGAGGCCTATTGCTGGCCTCAACTTACACCATCCTCTTACCAGGTTCTTGACTCCACCACAGGAAAGAGTTCAAGGACAAAGTCACAGTAGAAAGTGAGAACAGGTGTAATATAATGAATAAGAGATACAGATCTACAGAGAAGTGTTGCCTAGCTCTGGAGACTGAGCAGGGCCCACAGTAAGTTTAACACAAAAGTAAGAAATACACACTTAAAGTTTAGTACAGATTACAGGCTGGCTCAGGAGAGTGAGCAGCCACTTGCTGAAAGTAAGCTTAACATGAAAGTAAAGCATACACACCTCAGCTGTCAAAGTGCAGGTTGGTCCCAGGAAACAAGCCTCCTTCTGCCAGAATTCGGCTTTTAAACTTCTGCTATCTGATACATATTCACGCTATCTAATGAATATTTACTCAAGTGGGTGATTCCCTATTATGTAACATAGTCTTGTACATGCTCACTTGTCCTCCTTTTAGGGCGTGTTCATTGGTCAAATTCTATTATAGGCACCAGACATACCCGAGAATATTCTGTGCTTTTTGGCAGCTCCAGTCGAAGGTCATTCAAAGAATAACCTCCCTTCCATTGAGCATATTTGGTCACTGGGATCATATAAGCCTGTATAAATTCCTCTTACTAAGCATGCTCAGCTACAGGATTTGCATCAGTCTGCTCCTTGTGGTCTCAATCTTTCCATGTTGGTACTTAAAATAGGTCCAACAAGCAAAAGCAACTTTCCTCTAGAGGAGGGCAGGAGGAGGGGCCTGAGACGTTGGGTGTCGCTTGAAACCCAGAGGTGTGCTGTGAAACCCAAACTTGGGGAAACTGAGCACCTCCTATCTCATATGTACTATATTTTTCTACGCACAATGCGTTTATTATTATAGTCCTTTGGAGAAGAAAATAAGAGATATCTGTTTGATTCAAGGAGACACATGCACTGAAGAAGACACCCTTGCATTGTTCAGTAAAATGGGAGTTCTGACATTGCAGTTTTTCCACCTCAGACTTTAACTCCTGAGCCTCAGCCTCTTAGCAGGAAATAGCCTTTAAAAAAGCTTATCTCATGAAGTGATAAAAACTACTTCTTTAAAGAATTTAATTCTGTATTAACAGTAAGCACCTCATAAGGCTATTGTGAGAACAAATCAAATCCAGAACTTGGTAGAGTGTATATATAGTATGCCTATATATAATCCTGAATTCTAAGAAATTGCATTTTACTACCAGAAGTTGATATAGAAACTAATATTCCTTTGTTTATTGAATGGACAAAATGATCTTTTTTTTTTCTTGCACCTCCACAGCTGTAATTAATTTAAGGTGGTTCTTACCATTAATGTCACCTTAGAATTAAAGAAATATAATTATCCTCAAAAACAGTATTTGTGTTTAGAACAAATGTTTTGATACATGGCTTGGGTTCTAGAATATAACTCCAAAGATGAACTACAAAATGCATTACCCCTAATTAAAAGTACTGGCAGTGGAAGTAGTGCAGAAAGAGGAGCTGGTGAAGATGGGAGCTGTGGAGGAAAAAGAGCCAGAGTAGGGCAGAGGGGTTTTAAAGAAGAAAAATATCTAATAAGAAGTTTTATGCTCATTCCTGCACAATGTGTGGCAGTTTTTCCTCTCCAACTTCTATTTGAAACTTTTAGTAAAAACAACATTAAGAAGCTTTTTCCATAAATATGTATTAGATATTTTTGAGAAATATCTGCAAAATGAAATAACAATACTGGATAAAATCTGAAAGACATTTTTTTACAAAGCATAATTGAGTTGAGGGCAACTTAGAGAAATACTGAAGGACAGAAACCATGAGAAAATGTAAATTCAAAGAAAACAGTAGAGCTGGCATTCATTCCAGGGGACCAAGAATTTGGATTTAATAGGACTAAAACTTTATTCAGAGTCTGGTGACAAACTTTGAGGAACATTCAAGAAGGTTTGTCAGACCATGTAATTCAACCTGAAACACAGGTCTACAGCAGTGACTATTTCATTGACGGAGATAAAAACCTGCTTCACAGTTAATGGATATACTTACTTGTCTAGGGCCTAGTTCTGTAGAGCACAACAAAGGGAAAAAAAATTCTATCCCAAGAAAACAAATTTATTCTCATTCCTTTAAGGAGCTAGAGTTCAGTCCATACATATTGAAAACAAACAAGCCAGGACAGAACAACAAAAGCAAAAACAAACAGAATGGGCTGATTTCAATTGCTCTGTATTGGTAGTGTCCTTAGGCAGCTGGCAAATAATTTATCCAAATATGATTTACGTTTTTAAATTTAAACCCAGTAATAAAATAATTTTAATAGAGTAAATTCCAAGGATCATGAGTTCAGGAACTATACAGTCATGTGATCTTGCTTTGACAAGGGTGCCAAGAAAACATGCTTAAAGGAAAATCTCTTCAACAAATAGTCTTTGGAAAAGTGGATATGCAGATGTAGAAAATTAAAATTGGACCCCTGACTTATGCGATATACAAACATCAGCTCAAAATGGATTAAAGACTAAAACATAGGAACTGAAACTGTAAAACTCCTACTCCTAGAAGAAAACTTAGGAAAAAAACTTGATATTGGTCTTTGCAGTGGTTTCTTGGATATGACACCACAAGCACAAGCAGAAAAAAAAAAAAAAGAAAGAAAAAGAAAAAAAAAACGCATAGGAAAGGGGACTACAAAAAACTAAAAACACATCTGCACAGTAAAGGAAAGAAACAACAGAATAACAAGGCAGCCTATGGAATGGGAGAAAATATCTGCAAGCCATATATCTGATAAGGGGTTAATTTCCAAAGTATATAATGAACTCCTAAACACAATAGCAAAGAGATGAATAACCAGATTAAAAAATGGGCAATTTGAACAGACATTTCTCCAAAGAAGACAGACAAATGGCCAACAGGTATATGAAAAGTTGCTGAACATCAGAAAATATCAAAGTAAAGCAAATCAAACTACAATGAGATATCACCTCGCATCTGTTAGGATGGCTATTATTAACAACAGCCAAAAAAAAATGTTACAAGTGTTGGCAAGCTTGTAGAGATATTGGAATCTTTGCACATTGTTAGTGGGAATCTAAAATGGTACAGAAGCTATGAAAAAAAATATGGTGATACTTCAAAAAATTAAAAATAGTACTATCACATGATCCAGCAATCCCACTACTGGGTATTTCATCAGGATATCAAAGGGATATCTTCATTCCCATGTTTATTGCAGCATTACTCACAACAGTTAAGATAACAAAAAAACAAACTAGTGTCCATCAACAGATGAATGGATTAAAACTGTGCTATATGCATGCAATAGACTATCATTCAGTCTGAAAAAAGAAGGAAATCCTGACATTTGTAACAATGTAAATGAACCTGGAGGGCACTATATTAAGTGAAATAAGCCAGTCACAGAAGGACACATACTCCATGATTCTACTTATACAAAGTATCTAAAATAGTGAAACTCATAGAAGCAGAGTAGAATGACACTTTTCAGGGTGCGGAGGGTAGAGGAAATCGGACGTTGTTATTCAAATGATGTAAAGTTTCAGCTACACTAAAAAAAATAATTTCTAGACACCAACTGTACAGCACATATTGTGCACTTCCAAGTTCGTTAAAAGGGTAGACTTCATGCTAAGTGGTTTTTAACACAGAAACAAACAAACAGAAAGGGGACATAAAATTCTTGGAAGTGTTGGATATGCCTATTACCCTGATTGTGGTGATGGTCTCACATGTGTTTGCATATGTCAAAACTCATCAAATTGTACACATTAAATATGTGCAGTTCATTTCATATCAATTATAACTCAATGAAGTTGTTAAAAATTAGTTAACACATGAAGAAAAACAGCTTAGTGACATAATATTAGCAAAAACCAAATACCAGATTTATACATAGGAAGATATTGAAATGATCAGATTATAAAATAAGGGCTCTAAACACATAATAGAAATAAGAGTATTTGGAATACTTTATGAATGAATAAATCAAAAGTAACCAACCCAATTTGAGAAAGAAACCAGTAGGATTTATGCAAAAATTAAATATATAATAATTAAGTTAGAAATCCAATGAACTAGGAATTATAGAGAATAAATAACGTAGTAGAATATTCATGAACTGGCTGACAATCCTTAAAAAAATTATCCAGAGAGGCACAGAGAAAGAGATATGAGACGTAATAAGATAGGATAATAGATCTGAGGAAGAGTGAGACATTCTAATGTATGTCTAATAGGTTTTCAGCTAATAAAAAGAAATAAAAACTTAGACAATTTGAGGCAAAAGTGCCAACACTAACCATAGAGAGAAAACATTAAATGCTACCAGACAGAAAAGATGGACAACCCACAAAAAGACAATTAGGCTGATAGCAGATTTTCTAAAATAATACAGAAAACTGTAATAAACAGAACTATTATCTTAAATGTAGCTTTTAGTAGGTAGAAGCATATTCCTAATGAAGCCATACTTCAGAAATTGTTTTTAGACAACCATAAATTTTAGACAAGCAAAAGCTGAATGCTAACTAATAAATTTTAGCTAAAAGAACTTCCAAATTTGTACTCCAGAACGAAGAAAAATTTTCTGATAAAGAAGTTCTGAGATACAAGGAAACATGAGCCAATAAACAAGTGTGTGAGTATATCTAAGCAAACTCAGATTGTATAAGTTATCAAAACTGCAAGACAGAAATTAATCATAAAACATAAAAATAATTGGATAGAACTCCAAAAAGGATAAAGTAAAGGAGCAAAAAGTCAGAGTTAAAGCTTTCATAGGGCCTTACATATTTTGAGAGGAGTGTAAATACGTTGGTCAAAATTAGATTTGGCTAAATGTCTTCCTGTAAACACTAAACTAAAACGCATGTTTAAATTCCAATAATAACAACTAAAGTGGTGGAGATAGTCTAACTTCAAACCAATATGGGGGGAAATAGAATGAGAAAAATAAATTCAAAAGAAACCTCATCTCCCATTAAAAAAAGCAAAAGGAAAGCTAGAAAAAGTGATAAAAATAGCTGCAGAATGTGATCCTGAATGCAAATAGAAAACAGTTTTATTTTTTTGTTCTCCAGTTTTATGACTTTTATTTCTTTCCTTGTCTTATGGCACTTAATATGATCTTTTGTATGACACTGAATAAATGTGCTCCTAGATAACATCCTTTTACTCACCTAATTTTTAGGGAAATGCTTTTAATACATCACAAAAGCACAGAGTAGCTTTTGTAGATACTCTTTATTGTATTAGAGAAGTTTTCTTTATTGCTAGTTTTAAAAGTAAATGTATAAAAAGTTTTTTTTTCAGAGTGTGTTTGATTAATTTCCTTTAATCTTTTAATGTGACTGTTTATAACATACACAGTGAAAATATATGAACTGGTTGCACTTATCAAAATGAATATATCTCAAGAAGTAAATTTTTTATAAAAAATCAGTTTGCATATCTATAATATGTTCCCATTTATAAAAAGTCTAAAATATAGAAATCTAAATAATATATTGTTAAGGGTTAAATTTTTATCTAGAAAAATGTAATGAAAGCAAGGAAATAATAAACATGAAACTAAATAGTGGTTACCTTAGGTAACACAGAGCCAGCTTCGATAGTACAAAGGTATTTCAAAAAGTTCATGTATAATGTTGAATAAACTAATTATCTTGATTTGAACATCACATATTGTACACAGATATTGATATTCACCTCTATATCCCATAGGTATGTACAATTGACTATGTTACAATAAAAAATAAATTTTAAAAAGTTCATGAAAAATAGAAGTAAAAGTGAACACTAATTTTTTATGAACTTTTTATAGTACCCTCATTTTTGCAGTATTCTTTTTCTTAGGCTGGTGTTTGCTTTATTATTTTTACAATATATCCATAAGTGTATATACATATATATGTGCAGATACAAACACTTTATTAAGAGTAAAGTAGTTTTTTAGTAAAAACTTGTTTGTAAAAACCAGCCTTTAAACTACTCTGTGAATACAAAAAGTAGTAAATAAAATTGTTGTTTTTTTTGTTTTACAAATGTTAATGTAATAATTTAAAATGTATCATAATAGCTAGATTTTATTCAGAGCTTAAAGTGTGCCAGACGCTGTAGTGAGTGATGTGTTTATATTGCCTCACTTAGCACTTAAAATAATTCCATAAGATATGTACTATTTTATCCACCTTTTACAGGTGAGCAAACTCATAATTAAGGGGATTCACTGACTTGTGCAGCTGTCTCAAGCTTAGGTTTTTATTCATGTGATTAGCCACTAATCTATACAGAACCAGTCATACATACATACACTCTCACACATATAGAACATATGTGTAGGCCAAAAAATTTGTGTACTTTTAGTTAAGTATTACTTTAAACAGTGTTAAGTCACTTAACTAAGATGGAATGTTTATTAAAGATATTTTTTTGGGAACTTCATCTGGAATATGATGTAAAAATACTGTTAATAGAACCTAATCTCCCAATGTTAAATGAGTTATCCAGTCACTATGTATAACATTGCCCTTTAAAAAAAAAAATCTATAGGGCCGAACCCACGGCTCACTCAGGAGAGTGTGGAGCTGGGAGTGCCGAGGCCGCAGGTTCAGATCCTATATAGGAGTGGCTGGTGCGCTCACTGGCTGAGCGTGGTGCGGGCGACACCAAGCCAAGGGTTACGATCCACTTACCGGTCACAAAAAACAAACAAACAAACAAAAAAATCTATATGTCACTTATTTTTACCTGTTTATTTTGAAATTAATCTGGCTGTTGTGTTTCTTGGTCTTCTGAAATGTAGGCTCCAGGAGAGAAAGGGCTCTTTCTGTCTCATCTACCACTATATTCTTAATATTGAATTAAACGGATATACTGAAAAAAACATAAAAATTATCAGTTCTCACTACCTGTGAGATTGAATAAGAACTTGTTGGTTTATTCGATATGTGTCCTACACTAGAGTAGGATACCTGTTACTTAGAATATAATTTCAACACCGTCTCTATTTATTTTCTTGGAAATAGAAACTCTGGCTTCGGTGGTTAGGCTAAAATTCATTTGCCATAAATCCTTGCTGATGGGGCTGTTATTGAGATCTTATATTTATTGAAAAAGACCCTTTTACCAGGAAAGACAAATACCTCTGACCATTCAGTTGAATTAAGTGTCATCTTTTTATGCTTTTCTCTTATTTCCAATGATTTTATACACACTTAAATATGTTCCAATCTTCTGACTAGTACCTCTTAGAAGAGAAAGTCGAAAACTGAAGACAAGCCACACTGCAAGTTATTTTGCATCTGAATGCTCAAATATTAAGACCTAGAACTCTCATTTTAGTTGGAAAATATTTTTAAAGAGCAGGGTTAGATAGCTTTGAAGTTTTCTTTTTTAAAAAATAGGTAACAATAATTATAATAATAACAGTTATTATTGTATAGTGTTTACTTTGCACTAAGAAAAGGGCTTTATATACACTTGCTCATCTTAATATCAATAACTACCCTATGAAGTTGGTACAATTGTTACCTGCATTTTAGAGGTAAAGAAGCTAATGCACAGAGAAGAACTAAAATTTACCTAATGTTACATATCATGTTAATAATTTTCTGAGATAATCTGAATTTAGGACTTGTGGTCCAAACTTCTCCATGAGTTTTAACAAAGTAGAAGAGATAGGATGAAACACCTTCATCCAATTACACATATAAATATTATACCAACATCACAAGATTCTGCCTAGGACATCTAGAATCAGTTATTCCTTTGGCCTAAAATTTTAATGTCTTTGCTAAAATAGAAATATATACATTATCAGAGTGAACACATTACTTTGTAAATCCACTCTTCTAAGAAGTATTTAAAACATCCTGAGTAGGGCTGACAGTTAGCTCAGTTGGTTAGAGTGCAGTGCTGATAACACCAGGGTCAAGGGTTCGGATCTCTGTACCAGCCAGCTGACAAAAAAAAAAAAAAAAAATAGGGACATTTTATTAAAGGGTAAGAAAAGTGGAAATACATATGAAATACAAAAGAGAATAGTAAATCTAGCAGAATCCTTGAGATGAATAATATTAACACTAAATTTTTGGTAGTTCAGGTAAAAATTTAGGAAATAAAAATAAAGGTCAAAATCTAATTTTACAAATTTACATCATTCATGTAAGCATAGGCAACTATATTTAACTGTCTTTCCACATCTCTTTCTGCAAATTTGAATAGCATGTTCAGGAAGAAGGAATTGGGAGCAGAATTAAAATAAAATGAGGGTTCGTATATTCAGGTTTATGAGAATGTCAAAACCCTAAAAGTTAATCTGAAGAAGCATATGAACAAATAATTAATGTATGTATATATTTATTCTTTATATATATACATATACATTATATGAAATACTCAACTTTCTAGTAATTTAAACAGTGCAAATTAAAGCAATGAAGTACAATTTAAATTTACCTGTAAAAAATTCAAAGTAGTAATAAATGCTTGACTTTTCAGCATTATGTTGGATTGAACATATATGCCTTTTTTTTCCTATCCCTACTAAAATTTCTCTAAGGTTATTAAAAAACAAAACAAGACAAAACGAAACAAAACAAAAAAGAAAAAACGAAAGTAATATAGTACTAAAAACAAACAAAAAAGAAGACAAAAGAGAGAGACCACTAGGGAGAAAAAAAATTGACATGTATTTTGGCAAGATAAAAAGCTTTTTGAGGACTATTAGGGATTCAGCTTGCTGGAGACACTAGCAATTCAGCATTTTGCAGAGGCGTGTGATATGGAGCAGAGGGCCTGGATAGGTGCAGATCATTGGCACTAAATACCATGAAGTGTGGAGGTTAGGAAGAGGATAGGAAATGGGGGGATGGTCAGAACATCTATGCATACAACCATGACCTTTCTTTCCACGGCCGGAAAACCAGCAGATAACTATCTACTGTTAGAGTAAAAATTGTGGAGTATTAACATGTTCTATATTGTTGCATGAGTGAATTGATTTAATCTTTAAAACAAATAATTTAGGTATTAATTTTATGCCCAGTTTAGGAAACCCTAGGAGGTTGACAAACTTGCTCAAGATTCCCACATAATAACAGAACAGGGATTTGAACACGTCACCACATCTATAGTTTATCTCATTTCCTCGCCAGCAGAAAAATCAGGTGTTTATTGTCCAGAGAAATTAAAAAGATGAAATCCCAGGCACAATGGAGTGCAGAAGAGAAGCATTCAACTGACTTCAAATCTCCCCCCTTCCAAAAACGGGAAAATAGTTAAATTAGTACAAATGGAATAGTCCACCAACTCCTTGGACAGGGGAGAAGAGAAAGAGCTCATAAGAGGCGAATCACTCAAGAAACATTTGGAAGGTAGAATCCACAGCACTAGTGATAGACTGGATATAACAACAAACTCTGCTCTGACCAAGTCAGCTAAATTATAGTGCCTTGGGAAATTTGGGATAAGCCAGCAGTCACCACGTCCACCTGTCCCATCATGAGATATGATAACATTTTACTCAGAAGCATACATAATGGTGCCAAAAAGCCCTTAAATAATCTAAAATTTTTCCCGTAACCATTACCCTAAATCCCTGCATGTAGTATGTAATCTAGTAACAATCCCAAATCTATACGTCTTGTACAGCCAATAGGAAAACTGATGAAAGTGATTAGGAGGTCTGTCCTTTTCCCTCTCTCCTTTGATTTCTCCCCTTTCTTGTACCTATAAAACTCTAAGTGCTGCTGGTCCTCCTAAGAGCACATTTCTCAGGGCAACCTGATCTATGCATCTCCCCAGTTTCAATAGTCTTATTTGCTCAATAAATCCTTGTTGTATGTATTCGGTCTCAGTTTCTTTTTAGGTCAACAGATATAGGGTTTGAAAAAAATAAAGAAAATAAGAATAACTCCTAAATAGTTAGCTAAATTGGGTAAGAGATTGTGCCATTTATCAAATGGGAAATATTTGAGGAAAAGCAGGTTTGCTAGGGAAATTTGGCATTTTGTTTTGCACAGATAGTGATTGAAGTACTTATTAGGCATTGAAATGGCCGTTATAGATACTCATTTAGAGTTCATAGAAAATGTAAAGATTAGAGAAAGAAATTTAAAATAAGTAAAATGTATTAAAAGTAACAATTTATTTCTGCAACAAGAAGATTCAATGATGTTGCAATAATAATAATATTGTAAAAGGATGTCCTAAAATAATCATAAAATGAGAAATAATTTTTGGTTATTAAAACTGTTAAATTTCACAGAAGAGTCAAAATGTTATCTCTGGTACTTCTTATAGGCAATTCTCTAAATTTCTCTACCATTTCTTTTGGTTACTTATGTATTCTATCCTCAAATATTTAACTTATTCTCTAATTATTTTATGATAGCCTCCAGGATTTTCAATACCTATCTATTTAGAGCTACTGCAAAAAAAGAACAAAGAAAAAATTAGGGGAGGAAGCTGAAAACAAAAAATTCTCAGAATTAACTTTAGATTGGATGGACCTATTGAATGCTCATCACTGTGAGTTAAATAACCCATAAACATTTTCATTCTAGTGAAATTTTAGAAAAAGTTACAGAAAAGATACTACAACTTTTATACAAAGAATAAACAAAACAAGAAATACATTTATAAGAACACTACATTTCTCAATAAAGCAATGAAATACGAGACCTCAAAATGAAGTTCAGACTTCAAAAATTCTGGCCGACTGCTTTTACCACAGAGGATTGCAGCCAAACAAATGATCAATCCTTGAGAGAGAGAAAAAAACAAACAAACAAAAAAACTGTGTTGTATCTTCATTATACTTTTAAGGAAGGTACTTAAAATTTCTCATCAACTTGAGAGTGTGGACCAAAAATGAGAAAGACCTGGGATGCAGGAAATAAGGAATTCAACCCGAGTGGGAAAGAGAGGTGCATCCACCGTGGATTGGCACAGAAGGATAACTCTGAGACAAATGTCTGAGGCTCAGTGTAGTCTCAGGTGTGATAGATTCCAATTTAGGAAACAAGTTTATGGTGAAAAGAGATAGTTTAATGACAAATCTGATAGAGAATTGGGTGAAAATGAGAAAAGAAAAAACACATGCTTAGTCATAAATAATCTACACTGATGATTCTAAGTCAAATAAGGAAATAACTACAGGGAGGTAAGAAGGGAGGTGTGGGGTGGTGTGAAATAGCAATATCTTCTCTCAGCGCAGGATGAAGTGCATTGTATAAAGGTGATTTAAAGAGAGTAGCATGGCCAAGGGTTTGGATCCCCGTACTGGCCACCTGTTAAAACAAAAAAACAAAAACAGAGTAGCATAGGCACATTAACCTAGAATCACTTTGTTAAACTTGAAAAGAGGTAGCTGACAATCTCTGTAGAGGTTTCCATGCGGTGGAGTTGAGCTTTGGGTGGAAACGGGTGTGGCTAGGACTTGCTTATTAAAAGCCTTCTTGTACTATTTGATTGTATAACTATATACATAATTTAAAGGTAAAGATAAACTAATAAAATTCTAGCCTGATTGTTGTAAAACTAGTAAAAAATATATTCATGTAAACTTACATACACGTTGCAAATAAGGCCCTAAATATTCATAATCCTTTTGGAAAGCTCTATAGCAATACCTCTATGGAAAGACAAAAATTATTCATGAACTATTACAGTTAATCCTCTTCTGGTATGACTCAGTTCTAGAGCATAATTGTAACTATTCAATCTTTTTTGGCATAAGAAGATTATAGCAAGATTATCTGTAATTATCAAAAAGTAGAAATAATCTAAATAGTCTAAAATTTTAAGGGAGACATTTTACATACCCTTTTACTTAAAAACTTTCTAAAAATATGATTTCAAAAATATATTTATTTATTTTTTAAATTTTTTATTGAAACACATTGATGGTACATATTCATGGGGTACAGACTTATGTTTCAATACATGTATACAATGTGTGTTGATCTATTCAGGGTAATTAGCCTGCTCATCATTGCAAAACAGTCATTTCTTTGTGATGTACACATTTGATATCTTCTAGTAGTTTGGTTACATGCAGTAAAATATTATTGATTATAGATTTCTTGGTTGACTGTACACCAGTCGGGCTTATTTTTCTTATCTCGTCATACTTTTGTATCCATTAATCAGCTTTTCACTATCCCTCCTCCTCCTCCCCTCACCCTCCTGTAGTTTTCTTTTGTTATTGTATCTTTTTCTGGTTTTGGTATCAGGCCTCATAGAGTGAGTTTTGGAAAATATCCTCTGCTTTGATTTTTTGGAATTGTTTGAGAAGAATTGATGTTAAATCTTCTTTAAAAGTTTGCTAGAATTCAGCAGTGAAGCCATCAAGGCCTGGGCTTTTCTCTGTTGGGAGACTGTTGATTACTTGATTAAATCTTGTTACTCATTATTGGTTCAGGTTTTCTATTTCTTCTTGTGTCAGTCTTGGTAGAGTATATGTGTCCAGAAATTTTTCCATTTCCTCTAGATTTTCAAATTTGTTAGTGTATACTTGTTCATACGAGTCTCTAATGATTCTTTGTATTTCTGTGGAATCAGTTGTAATGTCTCCTTTTTCATTTCTTAGTTTTGGTATGGTATTTGGATCTTTTCTTGGTTAGTCTAGCTAATTGTCAATTTTGTTTATCTTTGTGGTTGGATTGTTCTTGCTTTGGTAGTTCCTTGAGGTGTGTAACATTAGCTTGTTTATTTGGGATCTTTCAACTTTTTAAATGTAAGCACTTATCGCAACAATCCTCCCTCTTAGTGCTGCTTTTTCAGTATCCCATAGGTTTTGGTAAGTTGTACTTGTATTTTCATTTGTTTCAAGGAATTTTTTGATTTCCTACTTTATTTCTGCTTTGACTGATTGGTCATTCAGAAAGATGTTGTTTAATTTTCAGGCATTTATGTAGTTCCCAAAGTATCTGTTGTTGATTTCTAGTTTTATTTCATTGTGGTCTGAAAAACTACTTGATATGATTTCAATCTTTTTAAATTTTTTGAGACTTGATTTATGGCCTAACATGTGGTCTATCCTGGAGAATGATCCATGTGCTGATGAGAAGAATGTATATTCTTCCATTGTTGGGTGAAATGTTCTGCAAATGTCTGTTAAGTCCACTTGGTCTAATATTTGCCTGCTAATTTTTTGTGTATATGATCTGTTCAGTGCTGAGAGAGGTGTGTTAAAGTCCCCAACTACTGTTGTATTGGGGTCTTTCTATCTCTTTAGATACAATAACATTTGTTTCATATATCCAGGTACTCCAATGTTGGGTGCATAAACATTTACAATTGTTACATATTCTTGCTGCATTGATCCTTTTATCATTATATAAAGTCCTTCTTTGTCTCTTTTTATAGTTCTTGGTTTAAAGTCTATTTTATTTGATATAAGTATGGCAAATCCTGCTCATTTTTGGTTTCCATTTGTGTGGGGTATTTTTTTCCATCCCTTCACTATTATTCTATGTGTGCCTTTATTGGTGAGATCAGTATCTCACAGGTACCATATAGTTGTGTCTAGTTTTTTATTTCATTCAGCCAGTTTATATCTTCTAAATGCAGAGTTTAATTCAGTTACATTCAGGATTGTTAATGAAATATTGCCTTATTTCTGCCATTTTATTAATTTTTTATGGTTGTTTTATATTTCTTTTGTTCCTCTCTTTCCCTTTTATTACTTGTCTTTGCTCCTTGGTGCTTTTTTGTAGTGATAAGACACATTTTCTTTCTCTTTCTCGTTTGCATGTCTGTTCCACTAATGGTTTTTATTCTTTCTCATGTATTCATGATGATAGTTATCACTCTTCTGATTTCAGCTGTATGTCTCCCTTGAGGAGGATTTCTTATAGGGCCAGTCTTGTGGTGAATTCCCAGTTTTTTGTTTCTGTGTTTTTTTTTTTTTTCTCCAGTCTGGAAAGATACTATTTCTCCCTCATCTCTGAAGGATGTCTGTTAAGTATGGTATTCTTGACTGGCATATTTTTTCTTTTAGCCCTTTGAATATGTCATTGCATTCTCTCCTGGCTGTAAGGCTTCTGTTAAGAAGTCTGCTGTTAGTCTGATGGAGATTTCCTTATAAGTGATTTGACTCTTCTCTTGCTGTTTTTAGAATTCTTTGTTTTTGGGTTTTGAGAATTTAACTATAATGTGTCTCAGGAAGGTCCTTTTGGGGTTGAATCAGTTGGGGATCTTTGAGTTTCTTGAACTTGGGATACTGTATCTCTCCCAGATTTGGGAAATTTTCACTTAATGTTTCATTTAACAGATCTTCAATGCCTTTTCCTTTCTCTTCCCCTCCTGTACACCCATAATACAGATGTTTGCATGCTTATGGTTGTCTGATATATCTTGTTGGTTTTCTTCAGTTTTTAAATTCTTTTTTTTTTTTTTTGTCCAACTAGGTTAATTCAGAAAGCCTGTCTTCTAGTTCAGAAATTCTTTCTTCTGCTTGTTCTAGCTTGTTGCTTAAGCTCTCAGTTGTATTTTTTATTTTGTTGAATGAATTCTTTAGTTCCAAGATATCTGCTTGATTCCTTTTTACGGTTTCTATCTTTTTGTTGAATTTTTCATACATGTCCTAGATTTTTACTTTTTTACATCATTATGATTTCTTTTTATTTTTTCTTGCATCATGTTGAGTTTCCTTAAAATTGCTGTTTGGGTTCCTCTTCAGGCATTTCACCAGTTTTGTGTTGTTTGGGGTCTGGTATTAAAGAATTATTATCGTCTTTTGGGGGAATCATGTTTCCCTGTTTTTTCATGATTCTCATATCTCTGCATTGATGCTTGAGCATCTGGTGATGTAGTCACTTTTAATTTTTGGAGTAGTTTTTGAGGGAAAAGACTTACCTGTAGAAGTGTTCTATATTGATAGATGGGTTGGACATTTTAGATATGGTTCTGCATGAACATGGTAGTAAGTGCCAGCTTGCTCCTCCCACCTTCTTCTGCTGGTGTGGTTGGGCCAGCTCTCCACTACTCTTTTTATTTGCAGTCCTCTCAGCTCCTGCAAAAAGTAGGCATGGATCCAGGCTACCGGTACAGTGAACCAGTGCACTCTCTGCTCATTGTCTGCTGAGACAGAGTTGAGGGGCAACTGAGTTGGGTGGGGCTCTGAGCTGCCAAAGGCAGAAGAGGGTCTACATCCACAGGTGGCCCGTGTTCTCTCTCCACACTACCCACTGGGGTGAGCAGGTCAGCTGGGTCAATGGGACTCTGAGTTCCCCTAGCTCCAAATTTTGACACCCTGCAGCAGTCTGGGACCGAGGGGAAAAAGAGGACTCAGACTATACTTCCCCTGTGGAAAAATATAGTTGTATGGGCTCTTAGCAGCTCCCCATGCAGGACTCACATTCCATGAGGGCTGCACAGTTACTTTGCAGCTTGATTTGCAGTCATCTGCTGCAGGGACACTGGCTGCCAACACCCCCTTGTCCCAGCAGTGTAGAGTATCTCTAGTCTCTGTGCCAGCCTTGGTCAGGTGCTTCTCCTGTCTTTCTATGTTGCTGTCTTGAGTTGCTAGATCTTGGGGGGGTTTCCTCTCTATCAGGATTCTGTCATTTTCTCCTAGATACTTTACAGGTGACTATCTACTTGTTGCTTTGGACTCTTTTTGCTTTAGAGGTAAGGGCTGGACACATCTAGTAGCCATCTTGCAAAAAAAACCCTCTCAAAATTATATTTATTTAAATTAAGAGAATTTTGATAATAGAATGCAGATATTATTTACATAGCATTAAAGAACACGTTTTTCTTCATAATGTTTTCAAATGAGTAATAAAATGATTCACTGATTCAGTGTTGTCTAATATGCTTTTATTAAAGACAAATACTTTGAAATATGAACTTCCTAGGGTTTTTCTAGAATAAACATAAGCCTTTATAGCTTTTACTATGGTTGAATCTCAAAGCTTAGGATTCTGACTTTTATTAAACATTACAGTTGTTGATCTTTCAGAATTCTTGTAGAATACGGTGTAGTAAAAGTTTTCTTTTGTCTGTACAGTATATAAAATCTCCAGCTGATCTGGCCTTAGTCATTTAAAAAATGTTCTTTCTTTGTATCTTACCAACAAAGCATTGAAAATTACAAAACAGTTATGAACTGTGAGTAGCAGAAAATCAGAAATTTCTTTACAAAAAAGCTAATTTTAAAGTTTGAATGATTTAGGACCTTCATGAATTTAGAGCAATGGCAGTACCTACATATACACTGAGCTTCTGCCTTTATGGATGAGGACAGCACCTGGAGTCACAATCACAAATATACTTTTGAATTGCAATTAAATATATGTGCAGAGAGACACTCAATTATTGAAACTTTCTATAATTTAGAAAAATTATGATGATAAAAATTCAATTATATTCTATATTTACCTGGAACCATAGAGCAATAATAAAAATATAAGTCATAGAAATATTACAAGAAAGATAAATTCATATTTGAACAGATTAAGATATTTTGGGGATATCAATGCTTTCATAAGGCTAATGACCAAATCTAAAAGATATGAAAAAACAGAAAAAAGCAAAATAATCCCGCAATAATAGCAAAACAAAAATACTGTGGTTTTGATTTTAGACCATAAGGGATATTTCAAATATCACAGGTGATTCTTTGGTTTGCTTCTTTAAAAAATTGCCTTTTCCTTCAGTAATCTTCCCATTAGAAATTTGTGATGACAATAAATCATTTAGCCTCTTTAAGGATAAAATGAAAAGAGAATAACATGCCACACAAAACATTACCATTGTAAGAAAACTGATGAAAAATACTTGGCAGAGAATCTGGTACCTGGTAAACTTTCAGTATATACTGCTAATTCCTTTACCAATTATTCTTGTTCCCAAATGCAGTTGCTCCAATATTTGTAAGTTTCTTCATGATTTCTTATAAATCAAAATCTTCTTTCTTTTTTCAAATAACTAAAACCTAGGTAGAAATGAATTAAGCACCTGAAACAGTAGTATTATTCCAAGGCAACTACTGAGTTTAAAATATAATTTTGTGCAAGTTTCATTCACAATACAATTGAAATCCATATGGAATTGCTCTCCGAGATAAAAAAAGTAATAATAAACACATGATGTAGAGGTGTGTGTGTGTGTGTATATATATATGTATATATGTATATATACTCTATGTGTGTGTATATATATATATATATATATATATATATATATACATAAAATACACACACATACACATACAAGAGTACTTCAAAATGTTCATGGAAAGATTTGTATTTTCTTTTAATTCAATTTTTCTGCAAATTTTTCAAAGTACTCTCATACATGTATATATTTATGCATGTAGTACAAATAAATATGGTATAAAAATAGCACTTAAAAATTGATAATGTGCTATAGGAAAGCCACTTGGTTGAAATATATTAAATATATATATATTTTTTTGTCCTTTTTGTGACTGGTAAGGGGATCGCAAACCCTTGGCTTGGTGTCACCCGCACCGTGCTCAGCCAGTGAGCGTACTGGCCATCCCTATATAGGATCCGAACCCAAGGCGGGAGTGCTGCTGCACTCCCAGCGCCACACTCTCTCAAGCGAGCCACAGGGTTGGCCCAGAATATATGAAATAATTTGATGTATGGGCTCTAAATTTCTCAGAAGTACTAGTCTAAATATTAGAAACATAGGAACTGACATGCTTGTCAGGTCCATGATTTTGAGGGTAAAATTTTTAATATTAAAACTCTATTTAATCAAACTAACCTATTTTCCTCTTTGATTTTTTTGTTTGTTTCTTTGCTTTTTTTTTAGTACAGTACTTCCACTCTTCAGCTTCAGCGAACAACAGACTTTCTAACCTATTTTAAACATTTTAGAGTTTTAGTTTTCATTGGTATACTGAACATAGACCATCCTGTTTTGTTTATATATTTCAATAAATTCCAATATAATAAAGAAATCTCACATTTATTAATGTTTTTTAGGGGAAATAATGACTTCTTCAAAAAGCCATTAAGGGCTGGCCAGTCAGCTCACTTGGTTAGGAAGTGGTGCTAATACCATCAAGGCCAAGGGTTCAGATTCCCTTACCAACAAACTGCCAAAATTTAAAATAAATAAATAAATATAAAGTTAAATTTCCAGTTATTCTTAATTGATTAGCTTTAGCTCCTTGAAATTCCAGCTTCTGAGTTAAGAAGCTGATTAGACAAATGCTTTAATGGAAAGACTATTAGATGGAAAATCCAGGGAACCAAGTCTCTACTTCCAAATGGGATACTGACTAGATATGTGACCCCAGAGAAACATGATTATCTCTGAGCCAAAGCTGTATAATTTGTAGCATAAAAGGATTCTACTACACTATTAATAAAACTTACAGTTCCAAGACTGAATTTTAGATACCAACTATTGTTCAAGTACGTGCTGGAGCAGAATCTCTTAAACTCTGCTAGTGTGAATATAAATTGCTAAAACTACTTTGGAAATCAATTTGGCATTTCCTCATAAAGTTGAAGATGCACATACACTGTGACTCAGCAATCTACAACTCGGGAAAACTCTTCTAAACCTGAATCAGGAGATTTGTATAATAATGCTCATAGCAGCAATGTGTTATATCCCAAAGCTAGAAATAACTCAATTTTCCATAAGGAGAGTAATGGATAAGCAGTTTACAAAGAGGACTGAAAGTGAATGACTCATAGTCGGACACTTCAGCTTGGATGTGTCCCCAAAACAGGTATTCAAAGAAAAAAATCACATATTCTGATCATATTTCTATGAAGATAAAAATATGAGTAACTATTATTTAGGGTGCATATATATGGAATAAACTATAACCAATGCCAAAGAACAATTAACACAAAATTAAAAAAAAAAATGTGTAGGGAAGAGATGTGATCAGTGATGAGAGCTCCAGGGGCTTCTACTATTTTTGAAACTGGATATCAGGTATAGAGCACATTATTGTATTTTGTTTTATATTATACCTAAATGTTGCATACACTCTTTTATAGGTACTTAAGTAGGCTTAATTTTTAAAGTTTTAAAAATGAATACCTCTAAAATGGCTAAATGTATTGCTGTCATTTCTGTTGAGGACAGAAATCTCCTTAAAACACATGATTGATGTGTACATAATCATCATCATTTTTGTAAATAACGAGGATAGCGTCATCTCCAGTCCTCATTCTGATGAAGTGGAGAAAGAGCCACAAACTCTTCCCACAGCTTTATGTTTGTCTTTGACCTTGGTGGTGATAGGCATGAAACTAAATCTCCTCACTGCTGGCTTAGAGTGCTTCTAAATCCACATTCATAATAATAAATCTTCCTTGCTTGTTTACTTAAGGTACTTATCTGCCAGTGACAGAAATGGCAACTAGGGTAATTGAAATTCTCACTTAGTAGTTGAACTGAGAGAATCCCATCTGGCCTGAACAACCCTCTCTGCTTGCTCCTATTTCCAAAGGTCACTAAGGCTCTTCTTTTTATTTCTCAATTCATAGCCTTTGCTAATGAAAAATTTTTGCTTTAACCCTGGAACAAACTTTTTAACATTTGGAAGATAATTTTAAAAATCAACTCAGAGACAGACAGATTCTGGAAGTGCAAGAAAACTCCTTCAGTGGGAGTGGCATTATGAACATCACTTATGTTCCATCAGCATTCCTCTGGTGAGATGTCACAGGCAATTAGCAACACCTAGTCAGAACTCCCTGAATACAGATCACCCACATGAAGTATGCAACAGAACCATGAGAGCCAGCAATTAATTACGAATTCAAGAAAAGCTCTGCAGATAAGAAATCTTGTCTCCCAGATACCATGTCAGACTTACACTTAAAAATAATTGTGGTCCTTAAAGACTAAATAAATCTGGCTCTCATACATAGGCAAGAGCTCTAAAAAAATTATGAGACATACAGAAAATGGTTGGAGATAAGTAGAAAGCATGAGTTAGCTCATATTTTCAGACCATAATAAAAAACCTAATTGAAATATTAAGTTTTTATACAAATAGGTATTTTGTATTTCAGGAAGGAAAAGTGTTGGTGCTTTCTATGATTGGGACAAATATAAATATTGCAAAGTATTCAAACCAGTATGACTTGGAGGTGTTTAATGGAATGGTGTCAGGACAACACTGTCTCTTGGGATGGACAAAGAGATGTGGCTGAAGAGGTGAGTCAGAATTGAGCAAAAGAATCTGAGAGAGGTCATAGACAGGGTTTGTTTTAGAAAAAGGCAGGAAAGCAGGGAAATCTATAGATTGATAGTTCTTTAATTCCTACTTACTCAAATTTGTAAAGATTGGTTTGGTAGAAAAGTATTCTCCTTGAGAAAGATTAATAAAATACAAAAATGTAAAATATTTCTGCCTTTTCTGCCATTTGTTAACATTTGTTGTTCAAAAGACAAAATTAAGGACATGATTTTATTTATACTAATGCATTATGATGAACATTCATTAATGAAGAATATCTCAAAGTAAAGGAATGGGGGCCTCAGTTTCATAAAGGCAGGTAAACAAGGGAGTTATTGAGGAGTCTTATGGATGTCATCAAGAAGGATGGACAAGGATCTTATCATGGAACATGCAAGGCAGGGTGTTCCTTTGCCATTAGCTCTATCCCAGAACATAGGGTGGGGACATGCTTACTTGTTGCTGATTGCTGGGATAGCAGGGCTCAGATAAAGTTCGACAATGTCCATGAAGATGACAAAAGCATCAATGTTGCATACAACTGAAGTGAGAACTACTAACAACCTACTAAGCACCTGGTTGTACTATGGACTATAAATACAGGCATACGTAAAATTGTAATGTGCTCCAGCTCCTCCTCATTAGAGTGCATACTGCCTTAATCTGTGCCTGGGAACTCTCTTGTGGTAGCTCATGTTTCTCATGTGTTGCTTCTTACGTTTGGGTCCCAGAATCAGAAAATACACAAAGCAAAGCCAAATAGCCCTCAACTTACATGTAAAATGCATTAGAATAAATATTTTCTATTTTAAGTCATTAAGATGTGTACATTGTCTATTTAAAAAATGTTTACAGGTTTCAAAAACTATATCTCCTGTGTCCTATCATAGTAGTATTTGTACTTATTGACCTGGTTTCCCAGGCTCCACTGCTGGACTTTAAAAACACAGGAACTTCATGTCACTATACCATTTAATATGCCCTCTGGCAGTAATCTCTTTGCCAGGATTTTAGTGGGCTATTGTTTTTTTGATTCATCATTCTACATAGAGTATAAGGATTAATTGCTGAAAAGGCTTAGTTAACTTCTCAGAACATATTTTCATTATGAAGAAGGCCTTGTTGAATATAAATTACAGGAGGCATTGTTTTGGACTGAGTTTCTGCATGAGGCCACAACAGATCAGACTAAAAATCAAAATGGAGAGTCAGCCCTGCTAAGTTCCAGGCACTTAGGTTGTGGTCTGACCTTCTAAGGAATCAGGAGAAAAATAATAGCCAATTTCCCAACAAGCCAGTTTAAATCTTTAATATGTATGATAGTGAAGTTCCCTCTGCTGTAATCTTTATGCAAAAGAGACAGCCTAAATTAACCTGATGCTAACTAATCAGTTATTTTTCTATTGTTCTGTCTCCCTGTCCCCACCTTACAAAGAAAATAACTTAGAAATGATCAATCCACTTTTTTGTTCTTTGTTTCTATTTTCCTGTTTTTTCTGTCTATAAAGCCTTTGTTATTTATAATAAACTTTAGAGCACTTTTCTGACCCTATAAATCAAATGGTGTTTCCTGGGTTGGCCCTCACACATTTGGTTCCCAATAAACATTACAAATGATTTCTGCCTTAACAACCTTAACTTTGGCCTACAAGTTTGGCATTGTGAGCAGGATGTGAAAGAGGCCCTCTTGACCACCTGGCAGATTACCCAACTCTCAGGCCATTACCACCAAAAGACCTCTTCGGTCAACAAGCTCAGAGACTACATTGGGTGTGCCTGGTCAACATCTTCTCAGATCCAAGTACATTCCATCTTAAGTCGAGGATTGAGTTTGTTAGAGCTGGTTGCCTCCTTTCCAGAGGGTCTTTACTACTCTCTCAGACTGAGGATTTCTGCCTTGAATGACAAGTCTTATATCTAGGTTTTTGAGCAGGGTTAGTTCAGTAGCTCTTAATCTGGTGTCTCTGGGAATTTTCTAATAAGGCAACTTTTCCTTAGTTTCTCTAACTACTTGAGAGCACTCTTGTTCTGAAGATAAAAGACACTTGCTCCCTCTGGCCTCATGGCTTTCCAGGGAAACTGGAACTTGGAAGGTACTGGGACACCCCTGTCCACAGCATGCTGTGGTCTCTTAGGGATGCACATACACTCTTAAAATTATTGCTTGGCAGGAGGTGCCATACAAGGGCTGATCCTGGGCATCTACAAGCACCCTACTATTTCGGCAGTCTGGGGGGACTGAGATACATAAGAGGGATGACTGGCTCCTTGGTGAAATTTGGACAATCAATGCCCATAAGCAGCACACAAATCCACCACACTGGTTTACCTTGCTTGAAAGAGCCATAATGAGAAAAGAAGCTTCCAAATTGGAAGGTGCAAGCACCTCTTCGTCTGTAACAGCTGGCTTTATGTATATCACCTATGTGCCCCTAACTTGTAAATATCTTGAGAAATGAATCTCAACCAAGCCAACTGAGATCATTAAATTTGTGGTAGTTTTGTCCTTTGACAGTTCTGGCAGCCACGGGGAGATGTGAAGGAGACTGCTGATGACCTCAAGATCCCTCAAGGAATGAAGAAAGGGCACTGCTGACTCCCTTTTTTGGGAAACCAATGTCTTCCTCATAGAGCCCAGAGAGGGAGTGAGTTCCTCTCAGGTCTGAGCTCTGCTCTCTTTGCATTTGAGCTCCTTGGTCTCTCTGGCTTTGGTGGTACCACGTGTCAGTTGTGTTGTGGCAGGGCACATGACCTTGGGTTTGTGGTGTCTGATAAGTCACTTGCAAAAAGGACTGCAGTTTTAATGTTGCACACTTAGGTAAAGGGGGCCTCAGGTGTCTGACTGGGTCAGACAGAAGCTGGAAAATTTTTGGCTGAGTTTGGTCAAGAAGATCTCAGAGCCAAAACCATCTTTTCTCTGAGAAAACTAAGATCCAACATAAGAATCAGATCCTAATTTCTAAAAATCTGAGTACTCTGTTTTCCAGTACATCTGTCTTTTTAATATATTTATAAAAGTTAGGCCCTTCCAGGTCTAGCAGGCACAGAAAATGCTTTTCTTTGCTATATTCATTATTAATCTCCATTCACCCTGAAGTAAGTAATCTAATTAAGAATTAAGATAAGTTGCAAAGACTGCCTATTGCACTGTCAGTCTTTAAAACATAACTTTCTCACATCTAGTTGGCAATTTTAAAACTCTTTGTAAAAGAAATTTATATCTATAAAGAAAATCTTCATTTGTGATAGTATCTTCCTCCCTGCACCTAGGCAACTAGAAACTTTTGCTATGGGAAGACACTGACTTAAAGTTTACATAACAAATCTTACCTTTGTTTAAGTTGCTTTTTCTGTAAATTGTCTTAACTGGGCTTTTACCTACACATTTCTTTGTTTGGACAAATTGTCTACCTTTTTTCATCTGGGAGTCATTCCTTTGGAATTTAGTTCCCTGGCTAGAAATTGCTTGGGGCAATAAAACTGGGGATTGAAGAATTGATAATCTAAATTGGGGAGAAAAACTACTTAAAAAAAAACTGTCAAAAATCCTAATAAAAACTATAAGATCAGCTTCTGTCTGTGTGTTCATATGTCTATATGTCTAACCCTGTTATGAGTATGTGATATTTCCCTACCAAAGTATATGAAAGAGCTCTAATTAACTGGCAGAATAAAGCACTTAAATCAAATATTCTATTGAAAAAAAATAAGGAGGGGAAATAACCTAACTCAAATGCTTTTTAGTTTATGTGACTTGGATAAATCTTACGTAAATAAGACTAGTTTTCTATTTTGGGGTTAATAAAAACAGCTGTGTCTTCTGATCAGCAAAATACCCATGTATTTAACTTAAGGGTTTTTGCATAGGCAGCAACTGCCTAAAATTTCCATTCCGTAAAAAGGGTTAACAAGACAATAACTTGAGATGATGGTTAGATTGTTCAATGCCTCAGAATTTTCATGAACAGTTCAAGCATGGTTGTTAAAAATAAGTAAATTAGGCATAGAAGTTTATAGATGAACTAGAAAAGCTGTATATATTTGCTTCTGTTAGTAAACATAAAAAATATTGTTCTATGAGAAAGTACATATTTCTAGAAATTATGAAATATAGATTCACAAAATATTGGTATGTGACAAACAGTTTAAAATGGATTACTTCTTAGATTTTAACATTTAAGTTTACTGAGAGTTAAAAATTCTAATTAATGTAAGTAATTAAAACTACTAAAAGTAGAGAAACAATCCTGTATGCAAAGTGTGCAAAGAAAGTAAGATGTGTTTTTGATAAGAAATTATAAAAAGACATGAGTATATATTTAGGAACCTTGAGAAGAGAGGTATTTACCAAATTTGTACACATGTTTCAGATACAGTCTCAGAGTGACTCAAATCTTTGGATTGGCTTCCAAACCCTTGAAGGCTTTTAAAAGTCTAATCTGAGCTTCCTTATTAAAAGTTCCAGCAAAGCCAAATTAAAAGAGCCTATATGATAAATCACTATTTTTACCTTACGCAAATGATCAGGCCAAAGACTAAACTTATTTTGCAAATAAATTAGTCTCATAATAAATATCTTTGGGGCCGGCCCGGTGGCGCACTGGAGAGTGCGCCGCTTCGGAGCACGGCGGCGCTCCCGCCAAGGGTTCGGATCCCATGTGGAGACCGGTTCCTGCTCACTGGCTGAGCGCGGTGCAGGCGCAACACCGAGGGTTGCGATCCCATTGCTGGTCCCGGTACGGGCGCGACACCGAGGGTTGCGATCCTGTTACCGGTCAGTAAAAAAGACAAAAAGGAAAAATAAATAAATAAATAAATAAATATCTTTGGTAAAAATGGGGAACCAGAGAGAGAGAAAAAAATATGTTTCATAAGAAAACTATGGTTTGCCTGTTTTAAGACTTTTGAGTTTTTACTATCTGGACTAAACCCTGAATTTTTAATGTCCTCCAAAATCTGGCTGTGACTCTCCAGACTAATGCTTCCTTTTTTTCCTCCCACCTTTCTGACCTGGAATCACTGGGAATTAAAGCTGCTATTTTCCCTGAGGCCCTGCAGGCCAAAGCTAGTCAATGTGGCATTCCAGAAAAAATCACCTCAAAAGCTTATATTTGGACAAACTATGTACACACAAACTGCCACCCAGGAAGCTATGTCAGATTGTCACTAATCTCAGCAGACTGCCTTCCAGACTCAGAGATGAGCTTATAGAGTGCTCACACAGTAACTTTTGTTTTTCTACTGTTTTAATAGAAATACCACTGCTTAAGAATATATTTGCCTACATCATGTATAGAGGTCTAGCATTAAGAGTCTTGAGAACCCTTCTGCAACACCATCTTCTAGAATGAGACCCAACTGTGTAATCAGACTGATCTACTCCCAGGAATGGGAAACTGGTAAATGAGATTCTTTACCACTCAACTACTAACTGAAGTTTTTCCTTCACGGCCATCAACTCAGCTTTTAATATGTGAAACTTCTACAAAAGTTTCAGCCAGGTGAATGTTGGGGCTCAGAGGCTGTTACCCCCAAATATAGTGCTTTGACATGCTGAAATAAAGAAGTCCTCAAGGTCTCTAACCTTTCTGATCTTCTACACCCCTCCCACCTCCTGTCTCCCAATCCTGTCTCTCTCTAAAGCACAGGATGAAGCTGTTCCTCTATCTGCCTAACACCTGGACCCGTCAAAGAGGCCAATTATCTCCTATCTCTTTCCTGAATTTTCATTAACTTAACTCACATCACAAGAAGAAAGATTGAAGTGTGTCAACAGAACTGGACAGACTTTTGTCACAGGCCATTGTGTTCTATATCGGTCACATTCAGTATTTCCAGTCATTGTCTGCTCTGCGGGCCCAAGACTTTTTCTCAGGCCATTGTATGCTATCTAAACCCATTGAACCCCCCCCCTAAAAATCATTTCCTCACACAGCCCATCTTCCCTTTCCCTGTGAACATGACTAGATAAGCATCTGCACCCCACTGGGTTATTGGGCAATCATTCTGTGATTCCCTGTAGTGTGAATGTTAAAACAAAATTTGCTACGTCTCCTTTTCCTATTAATCTTTGTTTCTCAGTTGATTTCAGTAAACCTTGAAGTAAAAGGGGTTCAAAAAGGAAGTCTTCCCTTGGCTTCTACACATGGCAATATTCATTGTATCTACCTCAGTTAGTTGTGAGCAATAAATATGTCTCTTTGAGTTCATCAATGTAGATTCGTCATTTAGCTTATTATAGTCACAAACACTGTGAACTAAGGTTGTTCACTAGCTTTTGATTGGTCTTGGGGATGCTCTGTGAAAATAGACTGAAAATTTAAGAAGTTATAGTCCAAATTAATGCAAACTAAAGGGACAGTCTTCATAGTTAGGGAGTAAAAGAAAAAATTACATTAAGCTGACTGCCCGGTAACAATAAAATATAAGTTCTTATGTCATCTGATATTATATGATACAATACATTGCATAATGATTTCATCCAGTACTTTACAATGTTTCCTACTGCATTTTTCTGGATTTCTTATCTATAACATTTAATTGGGAAAAATTGACAATAAACTTTACATGATTATTGAAATTCATCCCTCTTTTTTTCTTTTTTAATTCCCCAAATTCTCCAGAGAATGAGTGGATTGTCAACCTGCTGTTAGGCAGTCTGCATATCAGTGCTTCCCCTAACCAGTTTATAGTGGATTATGATTCCAATTTAAGGAAATTCCCAGAAGGCCAGCATTCTTTCAAGGTCTGCTGCTTTTGCCATTACACTTTGACAAACAGGAATAAGGTGGCTTTATCTATTAAAAAGACTTATTTTCCTAGCTGGATAGCTATTATTCTCTGCAGTTAGAAAATATATAATCTAGTTTGTTTCAAGAACTTTTAATATAGTAGTATCACAAAAGGGAGTGAGTTATGGCTTGCAAATACAGCGAGGAAAAAACCTAGAGGCTTCAAGGTACACTAGTACTGGGTAAATTAAATCACTAACAAAATTCTCTGTCGATTCAATTTACTTTGCACATTATGTACAGATGGCTGTACAGTTTTATTAACAAGAAGAATTTTTAGATAATATCTAAAAATATTCCCCCAATTATTTGCCATTTGGTATGTGTTAGGAAATGCAGTTAAAATAATAAATAAGATGACTGACTGAATATGTTTACTGTGCTGGTATTCGTTTCCTGTCTTTTATGCATGGGAAGGAAAAAAATCTGTTTGTTTAGCCCTTAAGTGCAGTCATTTCCATGCAAAGCAGATATCCTAAGTGAGGACTCCTTATTTCAAGACTACATTCTATTATGCGTTTAGAAGTAGGCACATACAGAATCACTGCATTAAACAGCTAATGCCTTTGATATAATCAGTTGCAGTCAGTGTAAAATCCCTAAAATATTTTGAAACGAAAAGTAACTTGGAAGGAAAATGATTCATCATCTCACTCTGGAGATAATAAATCAGTGCAGTTGGCAGACCAATTTTCTAACCTGAGTTTTGCAAAGTCTTTAAAGAAATATAATGTAAAACATGTAAGGAATTTTCTATAAATGGACATTTTCCATATTTCTTAAATAGTTTAGACAAAATAATCCTAATCAATATTACCTCTCCTGAGCAACTAACCCTCCTGATAGACCATATGTTGTGTATATATATTTTATGACTGAAGTATTATTAGTTGATAAGTTGGTCTTTCTCAGTTAAAATGGTGCTATAATTTATCTGTGGAGGGACTGGGCCCAGCTTCAAGTCTCTGTTTCCTCCCCCTTAAATAAGGTTCTTTACCTTGCACATTGGTTTCTGAATTTCTTTGAATTTTCTTGACTCCTTTTGTGTTAAGATATTTGTTCCTGGGGTAACACAGTGGTATACAAAAGGCTACACAACATTCAGGGTGTAAATATACTCATGTTCTTTATTTTTCTAAAGTAAATTAAAATGGACTCAGGAACCTCATTAGCCAGACCAGCAGGGAGTCCAGCTAGTCTCATACTATTGCCACTATTCTTTCCCCTGGATGATCTGAAAACCTCCAGACACTCAGGAATTGAACATTAAGGTACAAATCCATTACTCTTCCTCCCAAGAGGAGAACATCCTTAGAATCTATCATCCTGCTATAACTTTTATTTTTCTTGCTACAGTACGATGCCAGTGTTGAAGACTAAATCCTCCCCCATCTGTAGCAATGTTGCAGGTCTCCGCTGCAGTCAATTTTCACTGGCCAAATTTGAAGCAGGCATGTGCTTCCTAGGCTACCCATATTGTTTTCTAGTTTCGGGCAATTTCCTACCTTTAAATCTTAAATCGAAAGAGCTATTTCCACTTTTTCTGGAAAATAGGTCTTGATTATTCCCTAATAACGTTTGATTTCAAAATACAATTGGCTACCTTATCATTTCTCATCAAGGAACTCCTGGATGATACTTTATCATTACAAAGGTTGCTAAACAGACTTTTCACAGTTCCCTTTTCACCACTTCTACTAGAAAATAAACAACTCCTGTAGACACAAGCATAAATATGAACACGGACAGGGCATGCTAATGCAGATCACATATGCAGTGGAGAGACTCTACACAGTAAGAAAAATCAATATGTGCAAATGAGTTAATCAGACTTTTTTCTTAAAGACTTGAAAAGCAGGTGTTCAGAAACCTTATTAGATATCTGAGTACTCTGGTGGAACGTGTCATAGTTAAGATGCTTTATTTAACTAACCACCAATTACTGGCTCACCAGATAAACATTCATATCATTATTTTCACATATAACAGTGATGGCCGCAGCACAGAATTCTAGATGCTATTAGTCCATTCTCTAATTATCTCATGGATTTCTGTTCCTATTAGTTATTTAGCTCAACCTTGTATATGACAGTTTAATTTAATTTTAATTACAATTTAATTTTAGTTTACATAAACCTATAAAATATGAGTGTGAAAAGAAAACAGGTTGTCAGTATGAAAATAATTTCAAAGTTTTTTATGTGAAAAGACTTCACAGAGGTAAGTCATTTAAAAATAAAACTAAGACACTTGGATTAGATATATCAAAATATAAATTTATAAAAGTTTACAACATGACTTTCAAAAAAATGTAAAATGAACAAAAGCCACTGTTCTTTAAATCATTAGTAAGGACACTAGTATGATAATAACACTATTTCTGAGCACATTAAACAATTATATGAGTATTAAAAAAACAGAGAAAGTTAATATAAGATTGCTAGGTAACTCATAAAATTGAGTCAATATCCTAACAGTCATCAAAACCATAACTTTTTGTCAGAAATATTTAATTTGTAACTTTACTATACATAGATGGTAATAAAATAATAAACAGCAAAGTCAAAGCATGTTCTCCTAAAAATTAGATACTACGTGGGTAGGGTCTACTGAATGGTGTCCCTATATTACACTGAAAGAACATGTCACTTCCCAATTATTTTGAGATTTGGAATACATTTTCTTAACATACATAGAAGAAATAACTTGAAGTTTTGAAGGTTTTTTTTTTTTGGGGGGGGTGGTGGAGTAAAATAATAAAACCATAGAAGGAATCTGCAATGAGATTGCTTTACACCAATCTTTAAAATCTTGCTTCATTTTAAAGAAAACTCAAACTGGTTGATATAAGAAAGACAAATGCTGAATATACTAATTACCCTGATTTGAGCATCACATATTGCACAAAGGTATTGATAGTGAACTCTGTACCCCACAGATATATAGAATCAACTATGTTACAATAAAAATAAGTAAATAAATAAATCGGATAATGACAAAAAATAAATAAATAAGGAACATGTACTCAAATAAGAGATCTCAGACTATATCAGAAGACTGGCAAATATATACACTCCAGGTGTTTTAGGTTGAGGTAATATTTTTAAATAGATGTGCACTAATTTCATGACACTTCATTGGTAGCTAATAACCTACTTTTCCAGATCACAGACATAAGCAAATTTCCACTCTGTTAGGACACTGAAGAGCTGGAAGAGTCTAAAACGTGTGACAAACCTTACATTCTTTTATTTTTTAAATAATCTTGACTATTTAATAGTTATGTGACCTTGACAGGACAACAAGAGTTTAGAGCTTGCCACCAATTAGCTGTGTGGATTTTAGTAAGTCATTAAATTTGAACAGAATCCCAAGGTCTTTCCTAGATTGAATATTCTGTAATCCTGTATTTCTAGATTCTCCTGCATGCTTGAAGGTAGTAAAGAGGGCTTTTAAATAAGATTTAGCATAGGATATTCTAAAAGCTAGACTTTATAGCCAAGTAAATTAGGATTTGCATTTTATTTCCAATACTTTGTAGTTATGGACTTGGTTGCAACACTCAGCATTTCTGAGCCTCTAGTTTCCTCTTTTTAAAACTGAGATATTATAATATGCATTATAGATACGTGTTGAAGATTATAAAAATGCATTCTGAATAAATGCAAACTGTGGCAATTACTATTTAAATACTTAAATAACATTGTTAGTGAATTAAAATGACTGAATTATCATTATCAAAGAATTCAAAGTCAACTCTGAGAATTATATCTTACATATTTTTATAAATATATTTTAACCTTCATTTCTGAGATATATTGAGCATGGCATAGTCACTTAAAAATCTAGGCCAACAACTTCTTGGGGGCACTATATCCCACTCATTCTTAGTTACTCAAGGATGATAATTTGGGAATCTTCCTCTATCCACATCATCAGTTTTTCCCACTCTAATGGATTTTTCTTGTGGCATTATATAAGATACCTTACAGAAGAGAGAAATAGAAAACAAGTAGAATATTTAGATGGATTTTAAATGGGTCAGATTAATGAATTCTGAAAACAGCAGAGGGCAAAATTGACAGGACCTGAAGACAGATTAGATACGAACAATAGGATTGTTAGGGTGATGGTGGTCAAATGAATTATAAATGAACCTGTCATTTTCAGAGCATGACCACAAGTATAAGACCCCCTTTACTGAATAGCATTATCACCAAGGTATTCTTCTATTTCCTGAAGTATTTCAGTATAATATTCTTAAATTATGCAACAGAATTTTGTTTTGAATCCTTTCAAACTATTTTAAATGACTTTAAGTCTACCTCCAAAATGTTTTTATTACACGCTGTTCAAAGACTCAAATTATATTAAAAAGTGAACCTGGATTTATTTCTATCTCTCGTTGCCTATAGAAATCTCTAAAATTTATCTGGTAGGTGGTCAAACTGTTTGAATGCTGTAGGTGACACATCTTCATTTTAGTAAAACAAAATCATCTTTTCTTTTTTTTTTTTTTGTCTTTTTTCCGTGTCTGGCAACGGATCGCAACCCTCAGTGTTGCCCCCGTACCGGACCGGGGACCGGCAACGGGATTGCAACCCTCGGTGTTGCTCCCGTGCCTCGCTCAGCCAGTGAGCGGGAACCGGTCTGTATGTGGAATCCGAACCCTCGGGCGGGAGCGCCGCCGCGCTTCCCAAGCGGTGCACTATCCAGTGCGCCACCGGGCCGGCCCCCAAAATCATCTTTTCTATAATATTCGTCCATTGATTCATGTTTTGGCTTCTGAGGTATAGCTATTCTCTTTACTGTATGAAAGTCCTCGACATGGTTTATGAGAGTCAAAATCCCAACATTGTGTTAGTTTTCTTGTTTTGATACACATCAGTCTTCCTTGTGGGTGTGTTGACTTAAGTTTACATTTAATATTAGAAATTAAAGCAAAAGAAATCTTAGTAATCAATTAGACCAGCTCTTCATCTGATGGATGAAGACAATGTAGTCCAGAAAGGTGAAACCACAAATCATTCACCCTTCAACTCCAAAAGTCAAGAATGAAGATCTCCTTCCTCTCTTTTTAATGCTTACAGCTAACTGTTCCTGCCATGTGCAAGGATATTTAATGGGGCTGTGGTTAATATACAGATGAAGAAGGCAGAATATATGCCCTTAAAATCCATATAGGAATTCAGATGACACTTTAAGCTTGTAGTAACTGAAATTCCTAAGGCTTTTCCACATTTTTATAACAGATTTATTCCAACTCATGAATTTGATTTTTAAAACCTGAATGTAGGTCTTTATACTTATTCATCTTAAATTGCACCTTTTATGTTTTAATCATCATTTTAGCTTGCTGAGTTCTATTTGAATTCTAATTCTGTCTTCCAACATAATTTAACAATCATTTTCTGAAATTAGATCAGTACATTTCATGCTTTAATTAAGCCTATGACCAAAGATTTAACCTTGAAGAATACCACGAGACCCAGAGACTTCAATGAATAAGAAAATCAGATAGATTACATATTTCAAAAGCACACAAACAAAGCAATGCCTTGACAAGAAATTGTATTACAATCAAGCAAAGCTTGTTAATAAATTTTCCATTAAGTCTACATGGAAACATTTCAGAGTAAAAAAAAACCCAACAGATATAAGATAAAACACACATTGGGCATAATTAAGTATCAGTAAGAATTGATAAGTTTAGAGAATCAAATAATTACATTTTGTGTGAACTGCAGATTTTTATAGAAAATAGATAAGTTTAGAGAATCAAATAATTACATTTTGTGTGAACTGCAGATTTATATAGAAAATTATAACATTTGAATCAAGAATACAGCAGAAATTTAATTCTATAGAAGAGAAAATTAAAAGCATCAGTATGCATTTCTTACTGTTATAGAACCTATTTCTTGACTCTCCCACAGACATCAAGCCTCACAAGTCCTGTTCAGCTATCAATGGGAATTGGTCCATGTTTAAGTGGACCAATTCCCAGTGAAGTGTATTAAATACTCAAATTAACTCTGAATTTTTTTTATTTTTAATCTGTTAGGTAAAATTTTATTTGATTATGGAAACTATAAGCCCTTCTTCTGCCCATTCTATTTTAAAATAGAAATATGGTTTCATCTTTATATAGATTTGACTGAGAATTCCTTGTGTCTTTCCTTGTCTCTCCTTCTCCCAACCCCTAACTTACTTTGCATGTCTTACTATATCTAATAAAAAATTATACTAGCAAAATGTTTCAGTGGATTAGATAACATTTTACTGAAGAAATCCATTAATATTGATAGATTTAATGTTTGTATAATGTTCAGAAGCAATAATTTTATTATGACTTTAAGTTTTTCTCTTGTGGAAGTAGAAATGTGCTTGTCTTTATTTTTATGTCTGTATTCTCTGCTAAATACATAAGGCATTGAAATAATGTATTAAAATATCTAAAAAAAATAATAATTGTAAACCCTAAATCAAACATCACATTTTTGTATTTGAAAGCGAATGTTGGTGCCCTCCATAATATAATGATATTAAGTAGTGTTGGGAGACAAACCGTTGTCTATGGAAATGTAGTCTTTAAATGTGCTGCTGTCTACCTCCTAGAGGACAAGTGACTATTTATGCCAGGCTAGTACTGCATTAATTTTACTGCTTATGCATCTCCTGAGAGGTAAGTGGCAAACCATCACATTTTTAAAAAGTAACATATAAATTTCCTCTGATCCCTAGCCTTTCTTGTTTACAAGACATTTTTTTTTCAGAATGTCAAAATTAAAAGCAAAGCAACTAAAATCTGAGATATCTATGACCAATTCAATAAAAATAGATGGAGTAAACTGAAAGATGAAAGCTACTCATTGTCAAAATGCCAATAGGACAGTTATGGTTTCACACATTATTGTTCATCAAGGAACTGTTTTCAGTGATACTCTTTAGAATGGAGAATTGGGAAGATAAGGGGGGTTTCCTCCATTTGCAATGTTTATATCCATGGCTTATCAGTATGTTACTTCACTTTTGAAACTAAGTTTTCTAATCTGTAAAATGTGTTATATTTACATATGCCTTTCCAGGTTGTTATGAAACATAGTGCTATTTAATATAAAGAATCCTGTACAATTCCTGACAGATACTAAATATTTAATAAATAGTCTCTATGAGTATTCACCATGGCTTAAGATATCTATTTAATTGATGGCAGAATTTGGAAGATTATGGTAGCATATAAAAGATTTTCTTGAATAATTGTGGTTTGTGTTAGAGAAATTATTTCTAAAAATAAGCTAACAGGATAAGTGACAAGGTCCAATAAATGAAAAGAGTGTGTGATGAAAACTATCATTTTTTTTTTCTTTGCACTGGGTTGAAATCCTGTCCCCAGTCCCTTGCTAGTAATTATGAGTTAAAATAAAATAACATATGGTGATAAAAGTGAGTCACTGACCATCCCTGATAATGCTACCAGATGAGACTAGATAAAATAACATTACTTTATATGTGACTAAGATACTAAAACTCTTTGTTCGAAAAAAAAATCCAACAGTGTAGTGTGTTGAAATATACCTTTATGTTAAAAAAAGATAGAAAGGGAGGTCTAAAGCTCTTTTTCCAGCTTAACAAAGAAATTGCACAATGATTTAGAGCTTTAGGAAATATAAATTCAATATAAATATAACAAATTTAAGATGATCAATTTAAATTTAAAAATTTAGAGTTATGTATTATGCTTCAGGAGACATAATTTCTGAATTCTGATTCAAGATGGCTTAAAAGAATATTGTGTACAAATAACTTTTCTGAGAATGTTTTTTTCAAAACATGAATACTCATAAATTTTCTCATTATTTCCCATGCTGGACAGATGATAGGATTAATAAATAGGGGAATGTCATCAATTCACCACTAATCCACAAAATGATTTATCTCTGAGATTTGGTCCATATTTTTTCAACTTAACCAAATTTTTTTTGTCTTTTATTGTGGGGAGAGGGGGTGCAGGGAGTGTCTCACTAAGTCTAATTCAACCTTCAATACCAAGGACATACATCAGTTTCTCCAGAAAATCTTTCTTAAAACTTTAGATTAGTGTACTATGTTCTTTCTCTTTGATCACAAAGCATATTTTGTGTCAGTCTTCCACTGTAGACTCCTCAAAAGCAGAAAACATACCACATTGATATGAAATTCCAGGATATAGAGTAGTATCTCATGTAATACACATTAAAATATAGTTCTGTACCTGTAACCAGTGACTTTTTAGTTAAAATTTATTCTCTGTTCAAATTGCTAATTCTTTCAGAACATTTTCATAATCGGTCTCTTATTCCATTTCTTTCTATATGCCTTTTAAGATAATGCCTCAGGTTCAGGAGTCATGAAAGTTGTGTGCCTAAGATGTTTTGCAGAACCTTTAGAGCAAGCTTGGCCCAACACAAACTGGGCTAAATTGGTTGAGTCCAAAGACCCCTCTACTGAGCCTGCATGAATGTCTGATGGGTGACCATATGTTATCAGAGGGCCAAAAACTCCACTTGCAAATCCTGCTGACGCTGCCATTTTCTGAGTATGCAGGGGCATGCATATAGCTCATGCCTGTGCAGATCACTGAAGAACTTCCTCAAACCCTTTAACCAATCAAGATCCCCCATACCTCACTCCATCCCTAACTAATTCTCCATAAAGATCCCTTCTTTCCTGAAGTAGACAAGGTGGATCTGAGATATATTTCTCCTGTTTTCTTGCTTGGCCACCTTGTGAATAAATCTTTTTTCTGCGGCAAAGACAGGTGCTTCAGTGTTTGGCTTTCCTTTGCGCATGGACAAATGAACTTCATTCAGTTCGGTCACAAAATCCATATTTGTGTCTTTAGATAATTTAGTATTTTTAAATAAACTTAAACCCATTTTTTTTTGTGATACAGTAGAAAAGGACAAAATGTTTGTGATCACACTAAATCAGAAATGGACTTCTTGATTAATCACCTGAAGAATATAATGAATATAATAGAATAAAGAATACTTAAAAAAAAAAAACTAACTAAGAGAATTAGTAATAAACTAATATACGATAACACCTAGAGAAGATAAGCTGGAGAATTGAAAAGAGCATAGAATAACTGGAACAAATAGAAAAAAAAAGTCTAAGATGGTAGTTTTAAAATCATATATATTTTTAAAATCATGCATGTACTTAAATTCATATATCAGTAGTTTCACTACATGTGAATAGAATAATATGCCAAATAAAATTCAAAACTGATGATCTGGATTAAAAGTTACAACTATATATGTCTTAAAAGAGAATAATTTAAATATAAATAAATAGAAATTAAAATGTTATGGAAATATTATATGCCAAAAAATTTTAACAAAATAGAATAGTTTTTTAATTCGATTTTTTTAAAAAGAAAATATAGAGAAAACAAGAAAAAAAATTATAACTTTACAAATACCAGGCCACAAGGAAGGTATAAAAATCGATTTTCAATCACATCGCCAAAAATCAGCTTCAAAATATATGAAACAAAAGTTGACAAAACAAAAAGAGAAATACAGAAAAACATAATCATATAAGTAGATTTTAATGCACTTTATATAGTAACCAATAGAATATGCAGACAAAATATCAATTTAGAAATATGTAAGTTGGACATTTAGCTATTTTAATTTAATTGACACATGTGAAACACTAACCCCATGACTTCAGAATACAAATTATTTTCATGAGCAATATTTTTTTTTGTTTTGCTTTGTATTTTTTATTATATATGTTTAATGTTTTGATAGACACATGAGGAGTGAAATGATTACTACAGTCAACCAACATATGTCAAGTTAACATATCCATCTCCTCATATAGTCATTATGTGTGTGTGTGTGTGTGTGTGTGGTAAGACATCCCCAAATCTACAATCTTTTAGCAAATTTCCAATTCACAATGCAATGTAATCTACAATCATCATGGTATACATTAGATCTCTAGAACTTATTTGTATATAACTGTAACTTTGTACCCTTTGATTTAGATCTCCCTATTTCCCCCCAACTTCTTGCCCCTGGTAACCACTGTTCTACTCTCTGTTTTTACGTTTTTGACATGTTTAGATTCCACATATAAATGAGATCATGCAGTATTTTTCTTTCTATGTCTAGAGATTATTTCACTTACCATAATATACCCAGGTTCATTCATGTTGCCACAAATTGCAGAATCTCCTTTTTTAAAGCTGAATAATATTCCATTGTATATATATCTCACAATTTCTTTAACCATTCATCTGTCAATGACCACTCACATGAATAATGTTGCAATGAACACAGGAGCACAGTTATCTCTATAAGGTGAGATATCATTTCCTTAGGGTATATACCTAGAGGAAGGATTGCTGTGTCACATCATAGTTCTATTTTTAATTTTTTGAGAACCTCCATACTGGTTTCCATAATGGCTGTACAAATTTGCATTCCCACCTACAGTGTACCCAGGGTTCCTTTTTATCCACACCCTCACCAACTCTTGTCATATCTTGTTTTTGTTGCTGTTGTTGACAATAATAGCCATTCCAACAGGTAGTAGATGATATCTCATTGTGGTTTTGTTCTACATTCCCCTGATGACTAGTGATATTAAACACTTTTCATATACCTATTTACCATTTGTATTGTTTTTTTGAAAAATGTCTATTCAGATCCTTTGCCTATATTTGCAGGTTTTTTTCTTTTCCTTTTTTTTTTTTTTTGAATAGTGTGAGTTCCTTATGCATTTTGGATATTAACTCCATATCAGATACATGGATTGCAAATATTTTCTCTGAATCCATAGGCTGCCTTTTCATACCATTGATTCATTTCTTTGCCATACAGAAGCTTTTAGTTTGTTATAATCCCACTTGTCTGTATTTGCTGTTGTTGCCTGAGCTTTTGGTGTGATAGCCCAAAAATCACTGCCAAGACCAATGTCAAGGAGCTTCCCCCTCTGTTTTATTTTAGGAGTTTTATGATTTCAGGTCTTATGTTAGGTCTTTAATACATTTTGAGTTGATTTTTGTGTATGGTGTAAGAAAAGAGTCCAAATTAATTGTTTTGCATGTGGATATCCAATTTTCCTGGCAACATTTATTTAAGAGATTATCATTTCACCATATTTTAGGTGACCTGTTGGAAATTAATTGCTCATATATGCTTGGGTATATTTCTGGGCCCTCTATTCTGTTCCATTGGTTTATGTGTCTGTTTTTCTGCCAGTACCATACTGTTTGGATTACTACTGGTTTGTAATATAATTTGAAATCAAGAAGTATGATGCTTCTGACTTTGTTCTTCTTTCTCAAGATTGCTTTGGCTATTTGAGTTCTTTTGTTGTTCCAAACAAATTTTAGATTTTTTTTCTATATCTGTAAGTAATGCTATTGAAATTTTGATAGGGATTACATTTTATCTGTATATTGCTTTAGGTGGTATGGACATTTTAACAATATTAATTTTTATCATCTATGAACACAGGATATCCTTTCATTTATTCAATCTTTTTCAACTACTTTCATCAATCTTTTATAGTTTTCAGTGTATAGATTTTTCATACTCTTGTTTTTTTTTTGTGTAACTTAAATACTTACCAACATAAGCCATCTATTATGCAATAAGTAAGTTTTAACATATTTCAAAGAATCAGAAATATACAGAGCTATCTTTTGATTACAATGTGTTTAAGCTAGGGACAAATTTTTGAAAGATAACAACAAAAAAATCCTCCTGTATTTGAAAATTTAGCAATACTCTTCTCAATAAATGATGATCAAAGAATAACTTAAAATATAACATAAAAACATATTACTGAATGATACTAAAAATATAATATTTAAAATATATGTGAGACATCTGAAGCAATGTTTACAGGAAAATTTATAGTGCTAAACGTACATTTTAGAATAGATCAATGGTCTAATAATTGATCTTATGGAGCTAGAAAACAAACAAAAAATTTATATTCAACAGTAGTTGGCACAGGGAAATAAAGATAATAGTAGAAATTTGGAATGTAGAGAAAAAATCTGCCACAGAGAAAGACCACAAAACCAAAAACTGTTTCTTTGAAAAAGCTAGTAAAATTAGTAAAATTGGTAAATCCCTAGCAAAAATGATCAAAATAAAAAGACAAAGTGAAAAGAAATAGTGCTAGGAATGAAAAAAGAAACATTGCTATGCTACAGAAATTTCAAATATTGAACAGACAAAAAGATCATATTATGAACAACTTTATGCCAATAAATTTGATAATATATGTGAAGTAGTCAAGTACCTTGAAAGTACAATTTATGAAAAATTACATAAAAGTATAAAATCAAAATAGTCCTATGTCTAGTAAATTGATTATCTAATTAGTATCTTCACAGCAGATAAAACTACTAGCCTAAATGACTTCATCCATGCATGTTTTTCCCTCACATATTGGAAACAAAATGTCAATAACATACACAAACGTTTGTATCTTGGAAAGACAAAAAAAAGGGGGGTAAGTTTCCAACTCTTTTTATTAAGCTACCATAACTTTGACTCCAAAGCATGATAAATACATTAAAAGAATGTAAAGTCCCACTTTGCCTATTCAAATCTCACACTCTGACTTAGCAGTATTTATTATTTATATTTTGATAAACTTCCTTTATGTATATCGATCTATCTATCTATATATATCCATAAACACACTCAATTCATATAATATATACACACATATACATACTAGATAGATTATTTATTGCCAGTTACCAATGATTTGAATTAATCTGTACAATAATATCAATAAAATTAGTACTTTATCATATGCTAGGTATGGTATTTGTAGTTCTCATAAGAACCCTTCAATTTACATTCTATTTATATATTTCCACTGAAGAAATGATGAAAGCAACGTAGGGCAAGAGTGAATAATTTGTCACAGGTTCTGTAGTTGGCAAATGACAGCTCTGGGGTCTGAATCCACAGTGGGTGGCACCAAAGCCTGTATTCTTTCCACCTCATCTCATTGTTCCTCTAGAATCCAAATGTGTCTTTTTAAAATATCTAAGCACATGTGTTTGTGGAATTGAAAGTTTGATAGATATCTGTGATAGGCAGAATAGTAGCCCACCAAAGATGTCTGTGTCCTAACCACTGGAACCTGTGCATACGGAACCTTACCTGGTAAATGGACTTTGTAGCTATAATTAAGTTAAGGATCTTGAAATGGAGCGATTATGCTAGATTACCTAATGGGCCCCAATGTAACCACAAGGGTCTTTATAAAAAGGAGGCAAGAGAGTCAGAAATAAAGATTTCAAAATGTTATGCTGTTGTATAAAGGAAGAGGCTAAGAGTGAAGGAATGCAAGTGGCCTTTAGAAGCTGGAAAAGACAAGGAACCAATTTCCCTAGAGCATCCACAAGGATCGCAACTTGACCACCACCTTGACTTTAGCACTGTTTCAGACTTCTGGTTTCCAGAACTGTAAGGGAATACATCTGTATTGCTTAAAGCAACACAACTACTGCGAAAACTCCTGTTTGTAGTACTTTGTTACAGCGACAATAGAAATTAAAAACAGCTCCTTAGGGGCAAATGACTTATAAAGTGACTTTTTGTTTTAGCATTACTTATATGAAGCTGATTTTTTTTTTTATCATCACATCCTTAGATGCCTACAATTTTGGTTGCTTTGTTTGAAGAACTAGTTCCAGGCCCTTGTGTACCCTGGAAAGTGTTCAACCCTTCAGAGCTGTAATTATTGATTGTTTAATGAGATGTGTCACCATAATTTTTTTAAGTTTGGTTATGTTACATTTCTCTCTGTGTAACAGAGAAACAAAAAAGGATTACTCAAAGCAACATGAATGCAATGATAAGCCTGAAGGGACTGCATCTCAGCAACTCCTCTGTAAGAAGGAGAAAAATGGGTACAGCCCTGATTCAAAGTTACCTTCTGTTTTTTATTGTAAGGATAAGGAAGTTTCACAAGAAAAATCTGTTGATTCAATCATATCAAGATGACACAAAGACATGGGCAAGGTGACAAAAGTTATCTATGGCTAAGTATAGCTTAAGCAATGGAAACTAGTAACATCATTTAAATCTAAGTATAGTTGTCTCTAAAGTTTCCACCAACAAACAGCATGCCCTTAGCAAACATTTTTTCACATTTTTAAAATCAATTCTTTTAAAAGCAATTCTTTAAAATCTCTTAAAAGGAGAGATATGTCAACCACCTGTTAGCACTAAAATCATTAAAGTATACAATCTCATACCTAAACAGTGATTAGAATTGATTAGACGGGCCATTACCTGGCTAGCTGAAGGCTTTTGCCCCCTGGCAAAGGACTTTTGCTCCATACGTGCATTACCTAAAAACCCTATTCTAAAAATCAAATTAGAATCAAGATTTCTAACCCTCTACATAGTTATCCAAAGAAAAATGATGTCAGTAGTTTACACAATTTTCATAAAATGTTTTTAGGAATGTATAGCATAGCAAATAATATAAAAGACAATAGTTCCAAAGCTTCTTAATGATTTTGTACACAAAGCTAGGCTATTTTTATAAATGACATGCAAAAAAAAATAATGTCATAATTTCCGGGATGCTATCAAAAAATACTTAATTATGGTAAAAAAAAATGGCAATGTGTCTTCTTAGTAAGTGCCCTTTCTGTTTTCTTCAAAGATTATTTAAATTTAATTTAGTGTAATTTGAATGAAACAATCATAATTTGGAAGTCATTTTCTATACTTTAATGTGTTTCCATTACTATATTTTCCCAAAAAAGCAACCAAACTTAAGAATTGAATTAAGCATAAGGTGTTTTATTTTCAACTTGTCCTTTATAAAAATATCATTTAATGGTAAATTTTGATAAAGTTTTAGTTTAATAACATTGTTATCATAGATTTCACAAACAAGTAAGGAATTTATTGTGTGTTTCTCTGCTTTTAATGTTTTGTGGGTCTATAATTTTTTGATTGATACTTTGTATAATGTGTATAGAAATAGAAATTGTGATTGCAGTAGGACGGTAAAACTTTTGATTTTTTCTTTTCAGTTTTTTAAACTTATTACATATAAATTTTTCTTCTGTGCGTATACAAAAGGTCTACTTAGATTTAAAAATGTATACTACATTTGGGTTAGTGGAGTCCTTAAATATTTTTCTAACCCCCTAAATTTACATTTCGAAAATCTCATGGTTGCTAAATAATTTACATAATGTCAAACAGTTAATTAATCAAAGAGCTGGGTATAGCCCCAGAATTCCTAAGTCCCTAATATGTGTGCATGAAAATGTGTGTGTATATACGTGTGTGTATACACATATAAAATACATATATTGTATGAATACATTTTATATCATGGAGCTTTATAGGACTGGGGAATAAAACTAGGTAGCTCCAGAATCTCAAAAGCATCCGTTTTGATTTCAAATTAGTAGTTTTGTTTTCAAATTGATTAGTAAGGCCAGAGAGTTTTACTTATTAAAAAGAAAAGCATGCACAAGTCACTTTATTTGATTTGATTTTATGATTAATTGACCAGGAATTTGAATTGTTGAAAAAATGTGGTAACATAGTAAAATTAGCAACATGGCAGTTGAAAACTTCTAACCTGCGCTATCTGCTTTTGTAAACGGGCTTGCTCTAACTTAGCAACAGTGAAGCCATCTTAGAAGCTGTTACAGCAAGACACACCTTGCCCCCCCTCCCCCGGGCCAGCTAGACACACAGGATGTTCTGCTAGCTTGCAAGAGCTGAAAAATGTAAGTTGCGGTAAAGCATAAAACTTTCCACATAAACATGTTTTCTAAGGGACCTCTGGGTAGGGGTCTTATCACACCTGGGTAAGTGGGGCAAAAAGTGTGGTTGCTTGAGGAGGGGTCTCTGAGAGCTGGCCTACTTCTCCTCTACACAGGAAAAGCTCAGAGCTGACAGCCTGTGGTTTTCTTGCTAACACAGGCACAGGCTTGTAACCACAGAGCTATGAGGTACAGAAGTATTTAGCTGATTTTATGTCTCTTCATAGCTAAGTCAAACCAGCAGATGGCCAAGTGTCTACCAGTAAAGAAGTCAAAAGGGAAATCACCTAGAAACGGATGGGTGCCAACCAATAAGCTTTAAAGTTACTTAAGTTAGCCAATAAACACTGCTTACTGCTTTGTCTCCGGGCCTCCAGAAAAGTTGCCGCAGAAAATGTATAAAAAGACTGCCAAAAAGCCTAATGGGGTCTCACCCCAGCTTGGCGGTGAGAACCCAACGCGTTGGAAATAATATACCTCTTGCTAATTGCATTGCTCATGGTCTTGTGGTCTCTTTGAGGCGAATATTCCCGTTCTATGTGAGATTGGGATTCATCCCAAATCTTACACAGTGATTAACAAAGAGAAATCAAGGGATTTTTTGGATAGACATTAAGAGTGAAAATAAGTTTAATATGATGACATTCAAAACACTAAAATAATTATTTAAACATTATTATTATATATATTGTCGAGATTTCCTGTGAATGCCTTATCTTTATCTTCTTTTTGTACTATCTCAAATTATGTCTGGTCGTAAAACACTGATTTTTTAAAAATGATTATTTTCATTGATAATTTTTTTTTTTTTCCTTTTTGTCTTTTTTTACTGACTGGTAATGGGATCGCAACCTTCGGTGTCGCGCCCGTACCGGGGACCAGCAACGGGATTGCAACCCTCGGTGTTGTGCCCGCACCATGCTCAGCCAGTGAGCGGGAACCGGTCTCCACATGGGATCCGAACTCATGGCGGGAGCGCCGCCGCGCTCCCAAGCAGCGCACTCTCCAGTGCGCCACCGGGCCGGCCCTCATTGATAAAATTTTACTTTAGGAAAATAATTAAGATTTCTCCACTCATGTCTTTTTCTTTCCAACTCACATCATTTTGAAAAGTAAGATTTTATTGTCATTTGTGTTATATTCTTTCAAAATTGAATGTTATTTTAAATATTATTTTGACACAGCATTTAAGATAAAAATAATAATTGCTGTAATTATTTTTTTAAAAGAGGAAATTAACTACAATCCAGTGAGTTTATGTTTGTTCTAAATAATTGATCATGCACACCCACCATACAACTCAATTTATGACCAATAATTTTTGAATACCTCCTGTATGACCAATACTATGCTTGGTACTAAGAGAAGGAGAGAGGAATGCAGTCAGTACAGAAGACAGATCTATCTGTGAAATGATAATAATAATAGTTAACCCTTCTACAGACAAGGCAGAACTTAACTGTACTTTATAATTTTTATCTTTAATATTTAGTGATAGCAATATAAGTCTATCAGGTTTTGCCAAATTTTGCTTGTATTCATAATAATTTCAGGGAAAATTTTACTTGATTTTCCACTAAATACAATTTTAATATTATTTTAAACTATATTTAGAATTTATACATAAAAGAATTGAACCAGTTAACATGGTGTATTTTCTTACTAAACTGAATGTACAGCAGTGTTCTTGCTATATGCTCTTTTTGCAAGTTTTAATTTGAAGGCTAGATGCATGCTAGGTGGAAATTTGCATATAACTTTCAGGAAAGAATGTGTTTTCATTACAAGAGAACATATACACATGCAAATCCCAGATACCTCATTGTGTGTTTGATTATACCAAGATTACCAGTAGATCCTTCTGCAATGGGGAGTTTCAAGATAGTAAATAATCCATCTATGCTTCATAATATTGTAGAACTACTATGTGCTATTTGCCATTTTGAAGTACAAAAAAAGCAAATATTCAATTTTTGTTCCAATGTTTATAGCTCAGAAATTCTATTTCTTTGTCTCAGAGAAGCCATCTACTCTAACATATTACAACTTTTAATTAGCAAAAGAATAAGAATTTCTGGTCTGCTTATACAGTACAAAAGATTTAGTTCTGATAATGATTGTGTCACGTGAGTATCTGAAAGTTTTGGTTAGTCTTCCACATAACTCTTAAGAGGACAACTCACCCTCATATCCTCAAGCTTTGGTTTGGGAACTGCAGGCGTGCATATAGTGAATGAAGAGGAGAGAAAGCACCATTTTCATCAGCTCCAAGGAGTTAGTCCTGGTTCCTTTCATCACTTGCTGCTGGGGTTGGAACTTAGATGTGGCCTGAGGAAGATGACAGGCTCCATGAATCTGCTATCATCACTGGAAGAGTATTTCTATTCCTGCTTTTCTTCAGGTCAAGTTTATCCTGTTCCCTACAAGAGGATCAATATACCAGTCCTCAGGGTACAAACCCCGAGAGGGTAATGAATTTCCCCATTGCCACGGTTTTAAGTCTTGCCTCAATAACTGCCCCCAAAGTATTCTCATGACATGAGAGAACAGCACAGTCCTATTACCGCAGGCCATGAAAAAAAACCCCAAGATTGGCACAGCTGTTGTTTATTCTTTCTTATTTATTTAGATGTCTTGTACAAGTTTAAAAGCTTTTTTTCCCCTCTGACCAAAGTTTTATCTTTGAAAGTTATTAGTATGTTTGCTGGAGGATAAGGCTTCTATTAGAAGTTAGTGAAACACTGTTTTAATTTTCATGGAGATTCAAGTCCAGGAACCATGCTCAAAGGCATTCCCATAGTGAATGTAGTCTGAACTTTGCTACATGAGTTTAGGTTACAGAAAAACTTACCAGGTTAGACTTCATGTAAAGCATCTTGCAATTGTTAAGTATAACATTCAGTTCAAGGATTTGTTTTTGTGCATTTTCACTAGCTATTCCCAGTACAGACACATGAAAAAATGCTCAATGTCACTCAGCATCAGGGAAATGCAAATCAAAGCACATTGAGATATCACGGTACCCTGGTTAGACTGGTTAGTATCAAAAAGACAGAGAATAATAAATGCTGATGAGGATGCGGAGAAAGGGGAACTCTCCTACACTGTGGTGGGGCTGTAAATTGGTGCAGCTATTATGGAAAACAGTGTGGAGATTCCTCATACAAGTAAAGATGGAACTACCATATGATCCAGCCATCCCACTGCTGGGTGTATACCCAAAGGAATGGAAATCACCATGTCGAAGGGATACGTGCACTCCCATGTTAATTTCAGCTCTATTTAAATAGCCAAGAATTGGAAGCAACCTGAATGTCCATCAACAAATGACTGGATAAGGAAAATGTGGTGTATATACACAATGGAATACTACTCTGCCATAAAAAAGAATGAAAATCTGTCTCTTGCAGCAACATGGATGAACTTAGAGAAAATTATGTTAAGTGAAATAAGCCAGACACAGAAAGAGAAATACTGCATGTCCTCATAAGTGGGAGCTAAAAAAGGAAGGAAGAAAGGAAGGAAAGAAAGAAAGAATCACAATAATACTCTGAACTTTCAAAAGGAGACAACAGAACTGAGGCTACTAGAGGTGTGGAAGGGAAAAAGGGAGGGGCGTTAGCGAGAATTTGGTAAAGGGCCACAAAAATGATTATATTGTCTATGTTGGATATGCTAATTATCCTGGAAAAATAAATAAAATTTTAAAAAATAATAATGTGTTGCAAGATATTAAAGCCTTGTCTTAGCCATATTCTGAATTAAAGAGGGAGATATACCCAGGCTTAAACTAAAATAGCCCAGGGATGGAGTAACATCTTGAGAAAGTTATTTTTAAGCGGAAAATAAGCAAACTATAAAAGAAAAGTGGACCATGAGAGTGGGAGGGATGGTGGAGAGAAAAATTAACTATCCATGACCACAAGACATTCATGAAATATGCAAGATTTCTTAAGGGATTCCCCAAAATACCAGTAATAGACCAGGCTTTGAACATTTAATCAGAATATGACTGTTGTTACTGAGCCTTCAGGGAAAGTGTGGCCTGATGTGCAGAAGACCCCCAGATGATTCTCATCGCCTTTTTAATCTCTAGCATCTGATTGTGCATCATAAGAGAATGTTGCAGTGAGTTTGGGGGACATGTGAGTATAAAAGCTATATAATTTTCAGTGAGACACAGAAATTCATACAAAGCTACTGCATTATCAAAGTTTTCTCCAAATCAGTTTGCTGATTATCATAAAAGAAAGGAGGCACAGAATTTTCTAGAAAGTGTTTTTTCTTTCCAAAAGATACCAGATAGCAGATTATTGCTGAACTGGCACAGCTGTGCTTTGGAAAGAAGAAAGGAGAAAGTTGAAAGTGTTTTTTCAAGGATTTAAAATTACATTTTTTGACTTAATCAAAATTACAATTCTGAGACTTCCTTTATTTTCAACATGCACACAGTGAGAGTGTGGTTGATACAGTGTTATATATTTCTGTATTTGTTAAGAGCACCAAAGGAATGTGCCTACTTTTCTAGGACAAGTTCCATACCATGCAAACCACACAGAGTAATTCCAATATCAAGGCTAATCATCTGTCCAGAGATAGCCATTAAACTCACCGACTAAATCTGAAAACATTTGTAAGTATTTCAACACTCCTGAATACCTTTCACAGCTCACTATATCATTTTCTCGAAGTGGTAATTGTTTCAATGTCCCTAGACATTAAAAGCTATTAAAGTCTAATGACCCAAGTCTTGTTTTTCCTATAAAGGTGGAAACTTTTTTTTTGATGCTCTAGCTTTTTCTTTATTAGTGTTTAACTGGCTACCAGTTTTACAAAATTCACAATTATGTCTATGAACATAGCACAAATCAAATAAATTCAGTGAAATTATAGGTCTGGGAAAATTAGGTTTTGGGTTCATTATTAACTTTACTGAAAATGTTTTATATATCCAAAATAGCCATTTTCATGTTCAAATGAAATATATAAGGGTATCACCAAGAATTATGAAAACCTACACGTAGCAGTCCTATTTTTGTAGTTTCTTTTGCTACTAATGCTTGCAGTCTGTTTTTTACCAGAAATTTTTGGTCTTTACCTAATGAAACCTTTCATCATAGCTATGAGAAAATTGTATTCACTAGATACTATATTATGATTTTTAGGTAATTACCTCCTGTATGGATGCAAAGATAGTACAGACTTACTTCATTGCAATTTTCTCTCTCTGTGAAACATTTCATTGTTTATCCTGTGAAAAGCAATATTACAAATTTTACTTAGCCAATCAGAATTTAAAAGAATACATGATAGGAGATTGGATGAAAGAGAAAATCATAATTTTGGTAACTATAATTACACTGAAAATCCATTCACATGATTTTTTAGCTATGGCAAATTTCAGATATTTTAACTTCTCATGTACCATCAGCTCAAACACTGTCTTAACTAGAAGAGTAAATTCACTGGAGAATATAAATAAAATCAATCTCTCATTACACAAAGTAGGAAACATAAAAGGGAAAAAAAACAAAGTTTAAAGTAAATGTTGCATTTCTGCACTTGTCTTGGGAAACAATACCAGGTAAAACTATACAGTATTATTTCTTCATTCTTCTGTGGGTTAATCCTTTAAATTGTCAATAAAATTATAAATTTAGGTTAAGATAGGCTATCTTCTAATTATATACATCATATTTTTTTAAGTATCACTAGAGAACAAACACCAAATCTGGCATTTAATGTGAAAGGTAAAATATATTTATAAGAAATACAAAGTCATATTTAAATTTTTAAAGCATTTTCTAGATCTTAATAGAGTATTTAATTTGAATGCTCACTACATTGTGTCATTTAAACAATATTTTTTGTTGTCATTCATTGCTTTGATTTTGGAGAAAAAGAACACAAAAAATATTATTTTTAACCAAATGTATTTATTTTTTAAATCACTCATCATTTATTCAACAAATATTTACATTCTTTTTTACTATGTGGTAGTTAAAGGTTGAATATATGTTGATGAAATAGGGAAAAAATGATGTCATTTAAAATTAGTGGTTAGTCTATTTTAATAATAAAGCAAAATCATTTTATTACAAGTAACATATTTCAGTAATTCTAAACCAACTCAGTTTTCAGTAATGGCCAAAAAGTATTGATTTGCTTGACAAAAGAAATACAAAGAGTCAATACAATTTTACTCTAGTGCTTAAGGAAGAACCATAATTGAGACTTGGTGTGCAAATATGTGTTTTCTTGACTGGTACAGCTTGTCACAATCATGAATAATTGACTATTGTTAAACATGGAAAAAAAGTTTAAAAATTTTTAAAAGTTACATTTGCTTCCAATATCACATCTATTATAAAAACATGACAATTTCTAGCATATGTTATAGCTCCTAAACACGTTGCTATAGGTTAACATTGAAAATAAATCCTAACAACTGCCTTCTTTCAACATATTAGTCTAACAACAGGGCCTGACAGAACAATAATTCTGAAGAGAGAATTACTGAGTCACAATGTGGGAAAACCTGATATATCAGACAGTCATATTTTTAATGGGGCTGTGAGGAAAATGGAATAGTTTGGTCAGGCTCCCTTGCTTCAGGTCAGGCTGAGAGTCCTGCAGCAAAGTTCTTGCAAACAAGTTGTGTGTGGGTGGAGTTAGTGTGCATGTGCATCCATGTATCTTGTTAGTTTCTTGCTATTGTGTTCTTGAGTTTGTGAAGCAGGCTGGCCAGCAGAGAGCTCGCATCTAAAAATAGAGTATGTTTACTCTGCTGGCAGCTGCTCAGTTCTTCTTTGTACTTTGCCAATTGCAGTGGAGTCTCTGAGTTTTCATTTTGTACTGCTTAACTACTAGATGTGTGTGTGTGCTGAATAATGACTATTCCTACTTCAACCAAGGCTCCAAGGACCTTTTTGCTGGCTACCTAGCTCATAGACCTGCGTGTGAAGGGTTTGTGAATGGGTTGGAGGGGTCTGTGAGCTCCAGACTCAGCCCTAGCTCTGTAGGGGTTTAATATCCAGGTCCCACAGTGAAAAAATCATGAAGATTTCAGTGAAAATTTTCACCATGGCTTCATTGGACTGTGGTTTTGCTGGAATTTTTGAATTGGAAATAACTGCAGCAAGGCATTGATTAAAACTGATAGAGTAATTAGTTTGTAATGGCCTGAAGATTCCAAATATTTAAGCACTTAGAGACTACCATTAACCATGTCCGTAAGTTCTTTCCTCCCCTACCAGGTAGCTGAATGTCTGAATAATGACTGTACAACAGACATCCTTTGTTAAAGTTCTTAGGCACAGAGTCCAACAGGATCCAGGTAAACAGGCAGATTATCGAGAATAGTCCATATATGTGATTTCCAGACAAATACCTTATCTCTGGCTTCTAATCAAAAATGAGTAATAACAAAATAAATGGGAACCATGGAATAATTCTCTAGAAAGGGAAAAACAGCAGAAAAGGACAAAGGAGGAGAAGGGGGAAAAGAAAAAACTATTGCAAAAAATAGATTTTAAACATGCTTTGGAAGAGGGGTTGATCCAGCAGTTAAAAGAAATTTAAAACAATCTGCAATATTCTACCACCTGTCATTTAATTAAGGAAAATATGAAATCTGAACTATTAGATAATAGGAAATCTGAATATAAGAGTTAGCTAATGAAGAAAATTATTAGGAAGGAAAAGCATCATCACAGTGGTTAAACATTATAATCAGCAGAACAAAATCAATATTGAAGACATACAAATCAGTGACACAAAGAGTAGACTGAAAATACATGCACAGTAATATCACCCCATGTGAGTTATCCCGTTGTAGAGAAAGTACATACATGTGGACATGCTTATGTATGTGCGTGATGGGTGTGAAGTAAGTTTGAGAATTTGTGCTTAATGAAATGAAGTTATTTTAAACTACAAGATTAATAAAAGCTTTAAATATGGGAATTTGCAATTTTCTAAACTTCCTGATATAGATAAAATTTGTGCGTATAAGGATACTTCAAAAATTTTCTGGAAAAATAGAATTGAAAAATAATACTAATCGTTCTGTGAACTTTTTGAAGAACCCTCATATAACAAACTTATGAACATCTCCATGAAAACTGTAAATCAGAATACAGTTTGGGCAATACTGTACTTACAAAATGCATGGATCATAAGAAGGCAATGATTAGACAGACATACAAGCTGAGAAAAAAACAATAGACTTAACAGAGATAATACATATATTTAAAGGAGAAGAGATAGCAAAATGAAGAGAAAAAATACTGAATGTTATAATACAAAAATACTTTTTTAAAATTAAAGAAAATAATGTGATTTACTCCATGAAGTTTGCATAATGATTCAATGTATTTAAACCTTAATAAATTATGAGGCATAGAGTAACTTCTACAGATATTTTACTATTAATAAAATTATATTATTGAACTTTGTTTTACTAAGAATCCTGCAGACATCCAGACCACCCATAAGTGTATAACAATCAAATTTTCTTTGATTTTTAAATAAGATTTTACTTTTTAAATTAGTTTTAGGTTCACAGCAAAATTGAACAGAGGGTTCAGAGATTTCTCATATGCCCTTATCCCCCACACATGCACAGCCTCCCCCATTATCAATGTCTCCCACCAGAGTACATTTGTTGCAATTGATGAACCTACATTGACAATACTATCATCCAGGGTCCATAGTTTACATTAGGGTTCACTCCCAATGTTGTACAGTCTCTGGGTTTGGGTAAATGTACAATAACGCATGTTCATCATTATAGTATCACACGGAATAATTTCCCTGTCCTAAATTTTCTCTTGCTCCACGTATTCATTCCTACCTCTCCCCTAACTTCTGGCAATTATGGATCTTTTTACTGTCTCCATAGTTTTGCCTTTTTTAGACTGTCATATTGTTGGAACCATAACAGTATGTAATCTTTCAACATGGTTTCTTTCACTAAGTAGTATGCTGAATAGTATTCCATTGCCTGGATGGACCACAGTTTATTTATCCAACCACCTACTGAAGAACATCTTGGTTTCTCCCAAGTTTTGTCAATCATTAGCAAAGTTGCTATAAACATTCTTGTGCAGGTTTTTGTGTGAAGCCAAGTTTTCTACTCCTTTGGGTAAATAATAAGGAGCACAATTACTAGATTGTATGATAAGAGCATGTTTAGTTTGTAGGAAACTGCCAAAATGTCTTCCAAAGTGGCTGTACCATTTTGGATTCCCACTAGTAATAAATGAGAGTTCCTGTTTTGCCACATCCTCCCCAGCATTCAGTGTTGTCAGTGTTCTGAATTTTGAACATTATAATACATATGTAGCAGTATCTCATTAATATTTTAATTTGTATTTTCCTGATGACATATGATGTGGAACATCTTTTTGAATGCGTATTTTTTATTTGTATATCTTCTTTGGTGGGATGTCTGTTAAGGTCATTGTCAAAGATAAGTTGACTATATTTTTGTAGATAGTTGGATCCTCAGAATTTGAACTCAGGCCCTGCCTTACTCCAATCTACAGATTTATAGAAACAAAGGAAATAACAAGATGTCAGTCTTCACAATTCTATGAGAGAACCGAACAGATACTCACTTTATTATCTGGCTATAAAAGAAAAGCTTGAAAAATCCTAAATTTGAATTTACTAGATTAGCTTTTGCCTAGAGTTCAAGATATGCGTGTGGTACTCCTATTTACATCAGGACATATCAATACTGAAAAGAAAAGTGCAAATCATAAGCAACCTTCTCCTTTGGTTTCCATTAAGTTTTAAAGAAATCTCTTATTAAATTCATGTCATTTGCCCCTTTCAAGTGCACTGCTTTCTGCTGGGAAACAGACTGATATGAAAGATAAAGTTTCTAAATCCTAAAGAGGTGAAAGCAAAAATACTAATTTATCTTGAGCACATTACCATTTGCCTGTGGTCTCGTGAAAGCAAGGAGCTTTATGATAGCTATAATAAATGCTGCCCTCAAATGTAAGTCAAATGGGTCAAAAGTAAAATTCATTGTTTCTAGTATATGGTAAAACCAAGAGTGTTCCTTTTTATTCCATTTCATTAAAATGCTAAACAAAAAGAAAACACAAAAACTATAAGCACTGATTAGTCTATTCTTCAGGCAAGAGAATCAAGAAGCAAACATATTGCTTTTCTATGTCCCGACTAGCTGCCACAGGTTTAAGAGACCTGGTCAAAGTGACACAGTTAATGGAAGAGCCTAAGCCAGAACTAAGCCCTTTTTGCATTTACACTCCGTGCAACTAAATCCGGAGACTGGTAAGCATGGATAACAGGCTCAATGCTTTTGAGAAACTAAATTATGTTCCCACATTAAATAAATATATGGACTGAAGAGAAGAGAAACTCAGAAAATAGTCATGAAAAAATATAATGAGCGGAGTGGTGACTAAAAATGCTGCACAGGGCTCTTGATTCCCATAAAATTTTCAGGTTCAACAGGTCTTGTTGGATTTAATCTCAAATAAACCAAAATGAACACAAGCATCAATCCTTAGATTCCTGGTGAACAGTGGAAGCCTGGGAAGTTGAATGATACTAACAGTACAAGTGAAACCACAATCTTGAGATTTTCTGTGTTCTAGGACAGATATCAAGACACACTGGCTGCCTTCATTTTCCTGCATCTTTGCCAAAAGCTGCAATATCAAACAGTGTGCAGTGATTTTACACATCTCTAGCAGCACTCCTGTGTGCTAGGTTTTAGCTAACAACTTACCAACAACTTGTTACCAAAAATGTGCAAGTTGTCAACCAAATTTCTGAATGAATAACAGTACCATTTTATTAGCAATGTCACATCAAGGTAGCACTTCTGCATTTTGATTAGCTCCAGCTATTTCTATAAGGACAAACAGACTACAGACTAACTATGATCACCAACACTTACATAGCTGACAGGTTACCTGCTAAAACAAACTTTAAACTCCTATTATATATTTTGCCTTCCTTGACATATAAAGTTAATAAAGCCCAGTGCATTTTATCCCTGTCTGAGTTTCGTGTTTCTTTATGAAGATGTTTATATCCTGCAGATTTTTATATGCCTGCTCTGGGAAGGACTGTTACATCAGCACTCTGATCATCTGAGTTGTGGAACTATGCAATAGTTAATTTAATTAAACATCAGATAAAATGTGACATTTTAGTGGAAAGAAGGGTAAAGACTACTAAAATGTTGGGGAAATTTGAATAGTTTTCTTTCCCTTCCATAAATGTAGAGCCCAGAAAAGAATGAGCTATAGGATTTCTATTCTGTAAGTCAGGGTTAAAGACCAGAGACCTACTGTTGTTTAACTGATGCCAGATTGTTGGGGGCCTGAAGCCCCACACCCCTTCTTGTGAGACCGCTCCTCCTTGACAATCTG
>NW_007735193.1:79922-81361 GCF_000696425.1 Galeopterus variegatus | reverse complement strand
TATAATTGAGTTAAAAGAAACCAGAGCATAGCCTGCATAATGTTTGGACCCACTCCTGAACAAGGACCCATCCGTGAACTAGGTGTAATCAGCCTCAGGCAGAGGGCCCTCGGAAATGGAGGAGTGACAAGGAATGAAATTTTGAAGGGCTTCCAGACAGTCATGGACTGGGGTGTTGAGTGGATAGGGAATAGGGAGAAGAGTAGCAGGATTTAGAGGTGAACACGGGTGAAAGGTAATATCAGGATTTTCTAGGAAGGAGGACAGCAAGCCTAACAGCCTAATGTGGAAAGGGAGTAGAGAGCTTTGTAGGTGAGGAGGTCCTTTAGATGGTAAGGTTAGAGTATGGTTAACGGTGTACCAAATGTTAATTTGTGAGCCTCTTTTTGTAATAGATGCCCAGCAGCCAGGGCACGAAGGCAGGGAGCCCAGCCCCGGACAGTGGGATCTAGTTATTTGGACAAGTATGCCACTGGGGCGAAGGAGGGGCCATATGTTTGTCCTAGCACACCCGGGGCTTGTCCATCCCTTTCATGTATGTAAAGGGAGAAGGGTTTGGTGTGGTCAGGCAGGTGTAAAGCAGGGGCCACGACCAGAGCCTGGCGGAGTTTTTGGAATGGCTTATCTGGTGAAGATGATAGGGGTTCATTTTGGTCTCCTTTTGCAAGAGCATATAGTGGGCGGGCCAATAAAGAGTAATTTAGGATCCATGCTCTAAAGTATCACACTAGGCCTAAGAAGGATAGATTTTTCTGCTTTAGTTTTTGGAGTGGGTAGAGACTCTAAAGGCTGTACCCTATTAAGAGTGATGGCCTTCCAAGAAGGAGATAATTCAAATATAAGTATATTCAGTGAGGGATATTTGGGCTTTAGAAGGTGAAATGTGATACCCTTTGTCTGTCAAGAAATTAAGAAGGGAAGCGGTGTTGGCCTGTGATTGTTCCCACGAGGGACTACAGAGCAAAAGGTCATCCACATACTGCAGGAGGGTTGACTGTGGGTGGAAAGAGTGAAAATATTTGAGGTCTTGGGCCAAACACTTGGCCAAAGAGGTGAGGGCTATCCCAGAATCCCTGGGGGAGGACAGTCCAGGTGAGTTGTTCAGAGTGTCGTGTATTGGGGTCAGTCCAGGTAAAGGCAAATATGTCCTGGGAGTTGGGGTCCAAGGGAATAGAAAAGAATGCATCTTTTAAGTCTAGGACTAAATAATGAGTTGTGGAAGCTGGGATCTGGGACAAAAGAGTAAAGGGATTGGGTGTTAAAGGATGAATGGGAATAACAGCAGCATTAATTAAGCAGAGGTCTTGTACTAGTCGGTAAGACCCGTTTGGTTTTTTTACTGCCAGGATGGGGGTGTTGAATGGTGAGTGGGTGTGGAGAAGGTATCCCTTTTTGAGAAGGTCCTCGACAATGGATTGGAGTCTGCGAAGTGCTGTGGT
>NW_007735193.1:74478-75755 GCF_000696425.1 Galeopterus variegatus | reverse complement strand
AGGATGTGAAAAATCTCTATAACGAGAACTATAAGCCACTCCTGAGAGAAATTAGAGAGGAAACAAGAAGATGGAAAGAAGGGTATGTTTTCTGATAGCTTTCGGGGAGGAGTGGTAATAGGAAAGGGGCTGTAGGAGACGGGGGAAATATGGAAATGGAGACATGTAGCCTAGTGAGAATGTCTTGACCGAATAAGGGAATGGGACATTGAGGCATGACCAGAAATGAGTGGGAAAATGGAGAAGGAATGCCCTCAATATGGCAAGTTAGTGGAGGCGTTCTGTGGGGGTATATATGTTTTCCTCCTACCCCGACTATAGGAGAAATATTAAGTGTTGTTGGGCCCCGAAACTCCTTTAAGACAGAGAAAGTGGCTCCTGTGTCCAGGAGGAAGGAGACAGGTAGGCCATCTACGACAATAGTTACCCTGGACTCACTTTTTGTGATGGTCATGGTCAGGAAGGAGCCAGGGCCCCATCAGTCTTCTTCATCTTCAGCCAGTCCCACCAGAGGTGCTTGAGGTGCCCGGGATGGCTGGGGCTTGTTAGGCCAATCTCCCCTTCAGGTGAGTGGACTGTCAGAGCCACAATGCCCCATTTTTTGGCACCTAGGACATGGCTTGGTGGGCTTTCTGGGTGATGGGCAATTCCTTGACCAATGACCTTCTTTGCCATATTTAAAACAGGCACCAGGGGGAGCTTTGGAGGTGGAGGGCCCAGAAGGGCACTTAGAAGGCTGAGTAATTACTTTGGCTAGCATTTGGAGGTTGGCCATATCAGCCTTTTTTTTGTGCCATTCTTGTTCCTCCTCCCTATTATGAAAGACCTTGAAGGCCACTGATAAAATTTCAGTCTGGGGAGTAGCAGGGCCCTGTTCCAGTTTTTTTTAGCTTAGCCTTGATGTCGGGGTAGGATTGAGCCAAAAAGTATGTCATAAGGACATGGTGTCCATCTTCTGAGGTGGGATCTAGATTGGTGTATTGTTGGAGAGCCTGAGTTAAGCGATTAAGGAACTCGGATGGGAATTCTTCCTTTTTTGGATAACATCCTGGACTTTTTGGAAATTAACAACTTTGTGAGCAGACTTTTTAAGACCAGCCAGGAGGCAAGAACTAAAGTGATCTCTGGCCTGAATTCCCTGTGGTGTGTTGTAATCCCAATGTGGCTCCTGTTCAGGAACTGCCTGGGGGGCAATAGGGAGAGCAGGGTTTGTGCAGTGGACTTCATCTGCATGACTCCGAGCCGCACCCCAAACACGATCACGTTCTTCAGAAAGG
>NW_007735193.1:60616-73478 GCF_000696425.1 Galeopterus variegatus | reverse complement strand
GGCAGGGAACAAGATGGTGGTAAGGTGGGGCTAGAAAATGGCTGGACAAAAGATGGAGACGGAGGAAAAGAAGATGGCGGCAGAGCTGCCTGTGGGGGTTGGGGGACAGGAAATGGCAGTGAAGCGGGGCTGGAAGAAACAGGGGAGGAAGAGGCAAGAGGGAGAACAGGCTGACTAGGGGGCCCCTCACCCCGCAGCAGCTGCCCTGGAGACCAAGGCTGTTTACCGGCCGGCTGGCCAGGTGCAGGAGATGGATGGAGCGGAGTTAACTGAGGGGGTTGGGGAGCAGAGGAAGTTACAGGAGAAGGAGACCTGTGCAGAGGGGGTTCGTCCACAGGGTCAAAATTATCAGAAGTAGAGGGTAGTGGAGGCAGTGAGGATGAAGGGGGTTTGGATGCAAGGAGAACCTGGGAAGGAGAACAGTTGAGACAGAGAGAGGGATTTTGAGCAAGTAGGCGGAAAGCCTCCACATATGGAATCTCCTTCCACTTTCTCAGGCACTGGCAGTAGTTAAGAAGGTTCCAGAGAATGTCTGGATTGAGTCTGCCCTCAGGGGGCCACTTATTTTGGTTATCTAGGGGATAATAAGGCCAATCTTTTGTGCAAAATTTAGTGAGGAGTTTGGGTTTGATGTCAGGCTTGAGGGATAGGGTGGTAAGGTTGTTTAAGAGACATTGTAAGGGTGAATCACCCCAGAGGGAGGAGGTGGAAGCTCCCATTCCAAAGAGGATTAGAGAGAGAGAGAGAGAAAAGGTTTAAAAGGAGGATAGTATGAGCCCTCCAGCCGGATGAGAAGGACAGAACTCAGAGGGCATCCCCAATGAGTCGTGCCATTCCCAGGAGATGGGTATGAACGCAGGAAAGAAGGGGGTGTAGGTCATCACCTAGACCCTTGCTTCCCAGAGGCAACTGTGCCAGTCGCCGGAGGGACCTAGCACGCTAGGGTTTACTGGATGGAGGGGGGGGGGCCTGGACCCGGTAGGAGGAAGGTTAGATGGGTTCAAGGATGAACCCAGGAAGGAGGAAGGTTAAAAGGAGAGAGAGAAAGAGAAAGGGAGGAATGGGAGGTTCAGCCTCCAGGGCCGGGAACGTGTCAATGCCGGGGCTGGGAGAATGTGATTAGCGTGAAGGTTTAAATAATCTACAAGCCTGACAAAAGGAAAAGGGGGCTTACCTAACAGATGAGCCGGTGGTGGGTGAAAGAATCCAGAGCCTGAGAAAACGGACAGGGGCAGACCATCAGTCCCGGGGTGTCACGGAGGGGTCCGAGGAGGTCCGAGGAAGGAGTCCCCTGTCGCAGGGTGAACTCCTTCCCGGGTTTTGGCACCAAATGAAGGGGCGCACAGATGAAAGGAGTCACACAAGACCCAGGCTAACAGTTCACCAGAGAAGTTCCACTTTATTCAAGGACTGCACGTACATTTATAGGGTGCTGTGCTCCGGGGCAGGAGAGAGAGGGGACGGGGCAGTAACTGATTGGACGGGGCTGGGAAGGAGGTGAGCCTTGACCTGTGACTGGCTGAGGTTTGGCATGGGTGGGCTTGGGTGTTGGCGCCAGCGGGCTTGTTTACTGTGGAGAAGAACCAGGAAGGGCGCCATATTGCCAGGGTGTGTCCCTGTTCAGGCGCCCATGGGGTCCCTACAGTAAGTACTACTGTTTCTTGGTGGATTTACTTTTTAGCCTTTACGTTGGCATGAAAGTAATAAAAAAAAAACTGGGTTTTCTGTTTCTTCACAGTCGTTCTTGATTTTTCTACAAAAGGTTCAAGTGCTGCAAAAAATTCCTAATCTCACAACAAATTATGTTTATGTCATTCATATCTAGTCTCTCAAACTTTTCAATAATAAATAACTCATCTGAATGGCATGAGTTTATTACAGATTGATTTTAGCAACATTTACACCTTTGTTTGCCTCTCAGAGGTCTATCCAGATCTTCTCATCAATGTTTGATTGTTCTATGTGTCCTATCTTTTATAAATTCTGGAAGATCAGCTGGGTCTTTCATCAGCTGAATGTATTGAATATATTCAGGACCAATGGATCTCTATCCACCATCTCCAAAGTCCACTTTGATTCCAAGAAAAACTGACATCACAGCCCTCAAAATAGAGTGAACCCCACACCCACCTTCAGTAAGAACCCAGCTGCCCTGCAGGAAGTGGTTTTTGCAGCACCATGGGACATGTGACATTGAGTGCTAGGGTGTGCATCACTGAAAGCTCCCAGATTAGTGGTTCTCTATATTCTTGGTGGGTCAGATTATATCAAATAGGAGCTAGGATGTGAGGATCAGTCTGTGTAAACCATCAGAATGTCTATTTCCTGACGCTCTGGAGCACTCACTGCTAGTGACTATGATGGTAAGAGAGGATGCATGTATTTACAAAACACTTCTAGGAGAAATGCAAGCCTACTTTAAAAACTTTAAATAGAATACCATATTGAATATTTCAATATATGTAAAAATATGCCACAGAGTGAGGAAACCTATCATAAAACATGAGAAACTCTAAATGTTGTTCTCATAGCACACAAGCAGCACGCACATAACACACACATGAAACTCAGGTTTTATTTTCACTCTGTTAATTGTTCCCGTCAGTGCAGAGGTTTTGTCTGAAATTGCTTTGTCTCTTCTTGCTTTTATTGTATTATTTAAGAAATTATTGCCAAATCTAATGTGGTGATGATTTCCTCCTAAGCTTTCTTCCAGTAGCTGTACAGTTTTAGGTCTTACATTTAGGTATTTAATTTTTTTGTGGTTGATTTTTAAATATTGTGTAAACTAATGGTTCACACTTATTCTTTCACATCTCAACGTTCAGTTTTCCTAGTGACATTTGCTGAAAACAACATTTTCCCTCTGCATTGTAGTCAATAGATTCAGAATACATGATAAGCCCACAGCTAATATGGTGCCCCATGTTGAAAGAATGAACTTTTGCTCCTAGATCTGAAACAAGTAGGATGCCCACTCTCACCACATTTATTCAACATATAAATTGTGACAAGTAATATTGTGTAAACTAATGGTTCACACTTATTCTTTCACATCTCAACGTTCAGTTTTCCTAGTGACATTTGCTGAAAACAACATTTTCCCTCTGCATTGTAGTCAATAGATTCAGAATACATGATAAGCCCACAGCTAATATGGTGCCCCATGTTGAAAGAATGAACTTTTGCTCCTAGATCTGAAACAAGTAGGATGCCCACTCTCACCACATTTATTCAACATATAAATTGTGACAAGTGCAATTCAACAAGAAAAATTAATACAAGCTGTCCACGTTGAAATAGAAGTACTTGTGAAATTAATTATATCCACAGATCAGAGAATAAGTGCATGAGCTTATCTGTGGATTTCCATTTATTCTCAATAACTAAATATGTTTTTTGACTTATGGAAGAGTCTGAAGGACGTAGACTGTCATGTTTGTGTTGCTGTGGTATAAGTTTGCCACATTTTCTTGGAGGAAGTGTTACTTAAAATGCTGACCTGAAAAAGCATTCAAGTGTGAGTCTTCACATGGAATTTTTAAAAACATGAAATTTTTGTGCATGCAAACGTCCTGGGATGTCCAGCTTACATGCACAATATCACCAGTACTTGACATCCACCAGCCCTTTAACTGTAGCTAACAGAAAATGTTTTTTTGTTTTGAAACTCAACCAGTTAAACCTAAATTATATTAAGTGAAATAAGTGAGGTTAAGAAAGAGAAACACCACATGTTCCCACTTACTTGTGGGAGGTAATAAAAATGAATTATTAAATATAGAAGCAGATGGGGGTAAGAAGAAACAAAAATCTCAATTCCTCAAATGTGTTAAGACAAGTGGACAGACACGATGTCAATTGTGGGAGGAGGAGAGAGAGCGGGGAAAGGAGGAATTGGCAAAGGGACATGAAAATCAACTACATTGTATGTTGCTGAATTAAAGTAATAAATAAATAAATTCAAAAAATCTCATTGATCCATATTTCCCAATGAGAGGCAAGTAAAAGTAAAACTCACAACACACACACAAACACACACAAACACACAAACTCATACAGCACAGGGAAGATTTCAAATTGTTTAGAGTCTTCCTATTAGCATTATAACATGATCTAGTATCTGCTACTTCTGTCATTAGTAATACCTCTAAATGTCAGGAGCTCTTTTTTACAAGGTGTCCTATTATTTTCTGGGATCTGAGGACATAGTAGCAACCTATCAACACCCACTTAAGTATATGCACAACTATTATATTTTCTTATTTGTGAAAAAGAATTTGTATCAGTGTGAGCCCAGACACAGACCTCCCTGCAAGGAGACAAAAGGCAGCTGTTTGAGGGGGCCCTCAGGGTCCACTCTAATCATAACCACGACAGGAGCAGGTGCAGAGAGGAGCTGAGAAGAGATATTCTGCTAGGATCAGGGACTTTATCTCTTCTTCTAGCTCTCAATGACCCCAGGGACACTTTCTGATTTTGTTTCTTTGTTTGATTATATAATTACTCGCATTTCCACTGAAGTTGAGGAAGGAGAAAGTAGCATTCATTCCAGGTGTGATATTTGCACTTCCAAACATCATTTTACCATTTTCTCATATGATATGACTTTTTCTTTATTAAAAATAAATAATTAATTAAACCAGATCATCCTGGAGATTTTCATCCTCCATATGACTGTGAATTATTTCCTACAAAGAGAAACACAATGGAATCCATGCTCCCTCGGTCCAGGGTTCAAGCGTCTGTCTCAGGCAGGCACAGGTCTGCCCCGTGTGTCATCCACCGGGACCTTTGTCCCATGGGTGTCCTGTTCTTCCTGTGGAAATTCCACCTTTTGCTCCTCATCCACGCAGGTGGACATGGGTGTTTAGGGTTTGCCTCACTGCCTATCGATCCCTTGGACCTCTGGATGGAGGAGCAGACAAACCCTAGGTGCAGCTGTCAGATTTCCCTGTGAAGCATGAGGACAGGTGCAGAGAAGAAAACTCATCACAGGCCTGCTGGACCGTGTTCTGGGCAGGGGCTCTAATAGCAGCCCTGGGGCTGTGTCCTAAGATGTGTCTCTCAGCTTCCACACTGGAATTCCATGCTGATAGAAAGAACCATCTGGATGGAGACCTGGTCCCTGCCTGCCTTCTGCTGTCCCTTAAATATCACACAGCAACCCCAGCCCCCCAACATCACCCTCTGTCTTCCACTGTCTAAATTCTAAATAATCTGTCCTAGACACTGGGGTCCATGGAGTCTAAGCCCAGGTCACTCTTCCCAGCTCTGAGCCAGGAGCAGGGTGGAGACTCAGCAAAGCCTGACCATCAGAGCACAGACCCCACCTCACCTCCTAACATTTGTCTCATGTATCCATCTGTCAGTGGACACCCCATGGCAAGTTACATTCAGGGGACCTGGAGCTGCCTCAGATTCCCTGATGAGCCCCTGGGTCACACACACACACATGATTCCAGGCCACGCAGGCACCACTGCATGGCCAGATGGGTCATGTGGGAACTCAGCCATCTGCTGACCCCTGGGCTTCTCTCACAACCCACATGCCTGATGGTAGAGAATGTCTAGATGGTCCTGCCAGGGGTCGAGCTCTGTCAGGGACACACTCCTCTGTGGCTGAGGTCACAGAGTGACCAGCAAGTGGGCTGGGTGGCCTGGACACCAACAAGTCTCCAATGTCCCCAGTGAACAGAGCCCAAATATTCAGATAAAATAAAAGTTATTAATGGAAATTCCTATTTTAGGAAAAAGGGAGCAATCATGGCTGAAATCATATATGGGGAAATAACAAGTAACAATTAGCAGAAATGATGCAAGTGTTCTTAATATAAATTTGAATACAGCTAGAGAAATAATTGAAAACAGTATTGAGTGTAGCACACACGTCTAGAAACAATGATTTCTGCCATTTCTTTACACTTTTGTCCTCTGAAGTTATCATTTACCTCGGCTGTCCTCTTAATGCTCTAACCACAAAAACTGCAATCATCAAATTGACAAGAGACACTCCTGTCTGTGTAACTAATAAGAACCTTGAAATGGTTCAGTGTGTTCTCAGCTCGTGTCTTCCTGTTTGTCTCCTCCTCACAGAGTAAAACCCTGACCTGTGTGTGAGCTCCTCCCAGCCCACAGTCTTTTTAGGATAAAATGGATGTTGTGTGAGACACCAGGATCACACAGCTTGTGTGGCTCAGAGCGACCAATAGTGTTTCTACCACCTTGACTGCCTCATACCTGGACATCTCCTGACTGGTTTTCTTAGCAGCTGGCATGAGGAGACACTTCTTGAGAAATCCCACCACCACCCACGTGTCTCACGTTATTCATCACACACTGAACATGTGGAATGTGCTGCAGACCTCCAGGTCTTTGCAAGTTGCATCCTACCGTTAGCTTTTTACAACCCATGGTCTACACACACAACTTTACACACTGCTCCTAGTGCGACAATTAGCATCCAGAGATGTCAAATGCAATCGGCCCTGTCTTCATTTGGGCTCCACAAACTCTGACACTTTAGTCCTCGCTGGCCACTCTGCCTTTCCAGAAATAATCTCTCAGTAATTAGTGGAATTACTTGTGCTACAATTTCCTTGATTAGTTAACAGTTTGAATTCTAAATGAAAGCCGTTCCTCTGCTGGGTGAGAAGTTCAAGGAATAAGGGTTTTATTATAAATAATTTAACCCATTCTTCTCCACTATTTCTAGAACCCTGTGTGCATCTCAGTGCTTCCCTCAGCTCAGACCATGAAAGTGACCAGAGCTCCTCCCTCCAAAGCTGGCCCAGCCCCTCCCTGAGTGCCTGTGGTCATGGTGATTGACATCCCACCCACCTGACCCCTGGCCCTCTTGCTGTGAGGACACCCGCCATCCATCCACAGGATGATAAGTTCATCACTGCTGAGAAAATCCACTCTTGAGATGCAGCAATTTCTCCTGACCAGAACTTTTCATACCCAATGTGGGTTTGCTCTTGTTTCCACAGTGCTTCTACCTAAATCTTTGGGAAATGCAGTTTTTTTTTGGGGTTTTTTTTTTTTTTTTTTTTTTTGGTTGCCCTCACCTTAGATGAAAGGGATTCAGAAGGACAAGTTTCCTGTCAGGACTGTGGCTCCTGAGCATTTCACACTGTAACTCGTTCACCACACTCAGCTTCATGAGACCAAGTGCACATTTCTAGCTTCATCTTGTGCTAGTTGATGTGTCTTCCAGCAGCCTCCATCCCAGATCAGCGGATGTCCTGACCTTGTTTTCCCTGAAAGTTCTTGTCTCTCTCCAGATTACAGGTTTCTTACTTGTCTTATCACCCTCAGTTATATGAAATATTGAGTAAAGTTTGCTAAATCTCACCTCCTCCAGTTTGATTGCAGTTGAAGTTTTGTTGTGATAAGAAACACAAACTGTTACTCGGCTGCCCACCTCTCCATGCTTAGCAGCAGCTAGATTTGTAGGACCAAGAAACTGGAAAATATCCAAATATTAATCAGCAGCTTGATAGGCAAACTGTTTTAAATTCATTAATTGGAATACTGCCCATCATTACACCAATAAATACTTGATACACACAAGACGGTTAAATTCACAGGCAAGTATCCCAAGTAGAATAAACCAAGCAGATAGAAGGACACAACACGTCATTCAACTTGTATGGTGTCCAGAAAATAAAACATAATATAAAGTAAAAAAAGAAATATCAGTAGTTGCCTGGTGGTAAAGTAGAGGAAGGGAAGAATAAAAAAAAGAGAAATTACAGAAGAACAAATATTGAGGGTAATTGATTTGTTCATTATATTGATAACAATGCTGGCTAAGTCAATTCTTATTAATTGCACACTTTTTGTGAAGTTTGATAAATGTCAATTATACCTCATTAAAGTTATTGCAAATAAACAGACACTTGGGTAGGGAAGGAGTGATATAAAGATAGGTGAAAATGTGTGAAGTGACAAACTCTTAAAACTCATCTGAATGGATTCTAGCTCTATCCGTGTTTTTAGATAAAACGTAGAATGAAATACATCACACATGTTCTCAGTATAGAAAAAAGGTCCTGCAAACCTCTCTAGGAAGGTCCAACTCTGTCCTGGAGTGTGTTCAGGGAGAAATATGATTCAATGTGAGTAGCACAGCCCCAGACACTGGGATGGCACTGATAATTCATTCGGACACTGCATATGTCCCCTACAGCTCTGGGTTTCCATTTAATCTGTAAAATGGAAGGAACGTTGGCACCCACAACACATGATTTTTTTGCTTATGCAAAATGAAACAGTGTCATGAGTGTTGTGTATATCACAGCACAAACACACCATTTTAAAAAATCACACTTTCTCAGTTGCCACAAAATTCTTTGTGGGCACTTTCATGTACTCTAGGAAGTGACCCCTCCATAGGCTTCCCACCCCAGGTCTAGCTATATAACAGGAAAATATGCAAATAGGGCCTCCCTCTGCTAATGAAAACCAGCCTAGCCCTGACCCTGCAGTTCTGGGAGATGAGCCCCAGCCCCACATCTCCCATTCGGTGATCAGGACTGAACACAGACGACCCACCATGGAGATTGGGATGAGCTGAGTTTTCTTTATTGCAATTTTAAAAGGAGATTTATGGAGAGCAAGAAACATTGAAAATGTGAGTGGGTGTGCGTGAGAAAACCAGTGGATTTGAGTGTCATATTCTGACCAGGACGTCTCTTGTGTTTTCAGGTGTCCAGTGTGGGGTGCAGCTGGAGGAGCCTGGGCGAGGCTTGGTCCAGCCTGGAGGGTCTCTGAGACTCTCCTGTGTGGGATCTGGATTCACCTTCAGTCACTACTACATGGACTGGATCCGCCAGGCTCCAGGAAAGGGGCTGGAGTGGGTTGGTGTCATTAGAAACAAAGCTAATAGTTACAGCACAACATAATGTGAATCGGTGAAAGGCAGATTCACCATCTCAAGAGAAGTTTCCAAAAGCACTGTCTGTGTGCAAATGGACAGCCTGAAGTCCGAGGACACAGCGTGTATTACTGTGCTAGAGACACAGTGAGGGGAAGTCAGTCTGTGCCCAGACACAAACCCCCATGCAAGGGCACACGGGACCACCAGGGTGCGCGCAGGAAACACTGAGCAAGCGCCAGCCCTGGAGCAGGTGCAGGTGGAGGTTAAGTGCTGGTTTATGTTTGTGCTCTTGGGCTTCCTCTTCATCAAACAGTTTCCCAGAAATCCCCTCTAGATTCATGATTCTGGGTTTACCACTGACATCTCTGAATTAGAGCCCTCACTGTAGCAGAAGGACATATTCTCACATGCACACTAGTCAGAGTGTGACTTATGAAATCAGAATGACTCTGCTGTGGTCCCCAGAATCAGAGTCCTGAGGAAGCTCAGAGGACCTTGTGTGTCTTTACCAGACAGGCTCAGGGCGGAGCCCTCACTGGGGTTTACCTTTAAAGATGCTCTTTGAAACTCATATTTGAAGCAAGAGGAGGCTGAACCAGGTTCAGACACCAGTGAAATCCAGTGGATTTTACATCTGACCACCCTCCTTCACAGGTTCACATCAGACTCAGCACTGATCAGGATTTCTTGTGATTTTGGTGCCTCTCTACTTATAACACATTCTGAACATAAAAATCCGTTTTCAGTCTCTATTGTAAAACCCACTGTTGGTCTGTGGAAGCTAAGAGCGTTCTCCTCAGACAGAACTGAAGTCCCTGGGTAAAAAGATTGAGGTCTAAAAGAAGATGACAAAGGGTACAAAAGTAATTTCTGGTAATGAGTATGTACCTAATATTAATCTGGCCCCCACATCATGGGCAGGAGGGGGCAATCAGCTTTGTATCTAATGAATATTCAAAATAAAGAAAGAAAGAAGATGAGATTGTTGGGTCTTCTTCATTGCCTGGTGACAGCTCCCCAAAGGGAATGTCTCAGTTGTCAGACATGGGTCTTTGGGGATGGCTGTGAGTGTACATGACTGAAAGAGACTGATTCTCTCTATTCCCAAGTGTCTTTCTTCAGGTGCAGGTTCAGGAGTTGGGCTCAACAGTGGTGAAGCCCTTGGAGAGACTCTCCCTTACTTGTACTGTCGCTGGATTCTTTATCACAACCAGTGGTTTCTGCTTTGAATTGATCCTCTGAGCCCTTGGGTAGGAGCAGTAGTGGATGAGCTACATTTGCCCTTATGAGAAATGACACTGCAGCCTGTCCATCAAGAATTGAGTCTTCATCTCCAGAGATGTGTCTAAAAATCAGTTCTTCCTGCAGTCAGCTCCATGATGGCAGAGGACATGGCTGTGTGGTGCTGTGCAAGAGAAGCAGAGGCAGCGTGAGTCCTGACACAAATCCCCCTGCAGGAGAACAGGGGACCCCCACTGAGCACTGTGGAAACACCCAGCAGGTGGACCTCAGGGCACCTGCAGTGGACGGCATGGAGGGTTTTCCCTCAGAAGCTGTGGTTTCCCACCAGGACCTACCTCCCAAAAGCCTCTCAACAAAGTAAACTCAGGTAAAATTCATCAATTTCTACATCACTTTTTCCCCCTTTAGGTGTCAGGACTTCCTGACTTTACCTGTCCGTCTCAGGACAGGATGTAGAATAATATTTCTTAAAACACGTCATCCATATATTTATAGGTGAACCAGTGAACACATTCCTTTTCTTTTCCTTTTTTTTTTTTAATAAGTACTTGTAAATTCCATTGCTAATTGTCAACCCATGTGCCCATGATGCGAGGGCCAGATTCACACTGGAGCCATACCCATTACCAGAAATTAATTTTGTACCCCTTGTCCTCCACACACTTGTACCCCAACCACCCTCACCCTCCACCTTCCCCCCTCCTCTGCACTGTAGCCCTAGGAATGTTCTCTCTCTCTGCAAGTCCAACACATCACTGTGGTCTTTCTTTCCTTCCTTCCTTTCTCTCTAAGCTCACACATATGACCAAGCACATGCGGCAATTATCCCTCTGTGCTTTGCTTATTTAACACAACATAAGTTTCACCAGGCTCATTAATTTTCTTGATAATGGGAGAATTTCATTCTTTTTTATGGCAGAGTCGTATTCCATGGCATATATACACCACTGTTTCCTTATCCAATCATCCAACGATAGACATGTAGGTGGGTTCCATGTCTTGGCTACTGTAAACAGAGCTGCAGTGACCATAGGAGAGCAGGTAACCCCTCGACATGATGATTTCCATTACTCTGGGGATATACCCAAGTGGGGGGTTGCTGGATCATATGATAGTTCTACTTGTAGTTGTTTGAGAAACCTCTATACTACTTTCCATAGTATTTGTACTAACTGACATTCCCACCAACAGTGCAGGAGTGTTCCCTTCTGTCCCCATCCTCGCCAGCATTTTTTATTCACCATCTTTTTGATTATAGCCAGTCTAACTGGGGTGAGGTGGTATCTCAATGTAATTTTAATTTGCATTTCCCTTATGACTAGTGATGTTGAGCATTTGTTCATATATCTGTTGGTCATGTGTATGTCTTCTTGTGAAAACTGTCTATTCATCTCCTTTGCCCATTTTTTACATAGGTTATTTGCTTTTTTACTTTATAATTGCTTGAGTTCTATGTATATTTTGGACATTAATCCCTTGTTGGATGCATAGTTAGCACAAATAATCTTCTAATATGTAGGTTGTCTTTTCATGCTGTTGATTGTCTCCTTTGCTGTTCAGAAACTTTTTAGTTTCATATTGTCCCATTTGTTAATTTTTTTCTTCTGCTGCTTGTGCTTATAGGTTCACGTTCATAAAGCCTGTGCCTTGACCTAACAGCTGAAGTGTGTCACTTATATTTTCCCTTAGTACTTTTACAGTTTCAGGTCTTATACTTAAGTCTTTAATCCATTTTGAGTTGGTGTTAGTGTATGGTGGGAGATTCATATCTAGTTTCTTTCTTCTGCACATGGATATCCAGTTTCCACAGCAATACTTGCCGAAGGGGCAGTCCTTTCCCTAATGTAGCTCTTTGTTGCCTTTGTCTAATATCACATGGCTATAAGCCTGCGGGGTGATTTCTGGTTTCTCAATTCTAACCCACTGGTCTGAATGTCTATTTTTATACCAGTACCATGTTGTTTTCATTATAATAGCTTTGTAGTATAATTTGAAGTCAGGTAGTGCTAAGCCTCTGCCTTTATTTTTTTTGCTCAGAGTTACTTTGGCTATTTGAGGTCTTTTGTTTTTCCATATGAAAGGTAGGGTCGTTTTTTCCCATTTCTGAGAAGAATGTCATTTGTATTTTGATAGGGATTCCATTGAATCTGTAGAACACTTTGGTTAATATAAATATTTTCATGATGTTAATTCTTTCAATCCAAGAACATGGAATATCTCTCCATCTTTTTGTGTCTTCTTAAATTTCTTTTTGAATTGGTTGGTAGTTCACATTGTAGTGGTCTTTCACTCCTTGGTTAAGTTGATCCCTAGGTATCTTATTTTTTTTATTTTTATTTTTTTCCTTTTTGTCTTTTTTTGTGTCCAGCAACAGACCGCAACCCTCAGTGTTGCGCCCACACCAGACTGGGACCGGCAACGGGATCACAACCTGCGGTGCTGCGCCCGCCCCTCTCTCAGCCAGTGAGCGGGAAATGGTCTGTATGTGGGATCCAAACCCTCGGCGGGAGCACCGCCGCACTCCCAAGCGGCACACTGTAGCAGTGCGCCACCAGGCTGACCCGGTATCTTATTTTTTTTGTGAAAATTTTATTTATTTTTTATTTTTTTTATTTTTTTTATTTTGTCAATATACAATGTAGTTAATTATTGTGTCCCATCACCGAAACCTCCCGCCCTCTTCCCTCTCCCCCCTCCCACCCAGGTGTGTCCCCTCCATTTTCTTGTTGTAAGAAC
>NW_007735193.1:58215-59616 GCF_000696425.1 Galeopterus variegatus | reverse complement strand
TATGGTAGATCTATCTTCAACTGTTTGAGGAACCTCCATACCATTTTCCATAGAGGCTGCATCATTTGGCAGTCCCACCAACAACGTATGAGAGTTCCTTTTTCTCCGCAACCACGCCAGCATTTATCGTTCAGCATCTTTTGGATTTTAGCCATCCTAACTGGGGTGAGATGGTATCTCAGTGTGGTTTTGATTTGCATTTCCTGGATGCTGAGCGATGTAGAGCATTTTTTCATATGTCTGTTGGCTATTCGTATATCTTCCTTAGAAAAATGCCTGCTTAGCTCTTTTGCTCATTTTCTGATTGGGTTGCTTGTTTTTTTCTTGTAAAGTTGTTTGAGTTCCTTGTATATTCTGGATATTAATCCTTTGTCAGATGTATATTTTGCAAATATTTTCTCCCACTCTGTTGGTCGTCTTTTAACACTGTTAATTTTTTTTTTTTTTTCTGTGCAGAAGCTCTTGAGTTTCATGTAAACCCATTTGTTTATTTTTCCTTTGGTTGCCCGTGCTTTTGGCGTCCTATTCATGAAGTCTGTGTCCAGTCCTATTTCCTAGAGTGTCTCTCCTATGTTTTCTTTAAGAAGTTTTATTGTTTCAGGGTTTATGTTTAATTCATTAATCCATTTTGAGTTGACTTTAGTGTATGGTGAAAGATATGGGTCTAGTTTCAATCTATTGCATATTGATATCCAGTTCACCCAGCACCATTTGCTAAAGAGACAGTCTCTTCCCCAGTATATAGGCTTGATGCCTTTGTCAAAGACCATATGGCTGTAGGTGTGTGGGTTGATTTCTGGATTCATTATTCTATTCCATTTGTCAGTGTGTCTGTTTTTATGACAGAACCATACTGTTTTGGTTATTATAGCTTTGTAGTATAGTTTGAAGTCAGGTAGTGTTATGCCTCCAGCTTTATTTTTTTGCTCAGCATTGCTTTGGCTAGGCGAAGTCTTTTGTTATTCCATATAAATGTCTGGATTGTTCTTTCCATTTCTGAGAAAAATGTCATTGGAATTTTGATAGGGACTGCATTGAATTTGTATATCACTTTGGGTAGTATGGACATTTTCTCTATGTTGATTCTTCCAATCCAAGAGCATGGGATATCTTTCCATCTTCTTCTATCCTCTCTAATTTCTCTCACCACTGGTTTGTAATTCTCATTATAGAGATTTTTCACATCCTTGGTTAACTCAATTCCTAAGTATTTTATTTTTTTGGTGGCTATTGTAAATGGGCATGCTTTCTTGATTTCTATTTCTGCATGTTCACTATTGGAGAATAGACATGCTATTGATTTTTGTGTGTTGATTTTGTATCCTGCTACTGTGCTGAATTCATTTATCACCTTCAAGAGTTTTTTTGTAGAGGCTTTAGGCTGTTCGATATATAGGATCA